>NW_026652289.1:24091577-24234330 GCF_009828535.3 Hylobates moloch | reverse complement strand
GGATACACAAATAGATCAATGAAACCGAATAGAGATCCCAGAAGTAGACCCATTTTTTTTATCTTTTTTATTTTTTTTATTTTTTTAATTATACGTTAGGGTTTTAGGGTACATGTGCACAATGTGCAGGTTTGTTACATATGTATCCATGTGCCATGTTGATTTCCTGCACCCATTAACTCGTCATTTAGCATTAGGTGTATCTCCTAATGCTGTCCCTCCCCCCTCCCCCCACCCCACAACAGTCCCCGGAGTGTGATGTTCCCCTTCCTGTGTCCATGAGTTCTCATTGTTCAATTCCCACCTATGAGTGAGAACATGCGGTGTTTGGTTTTTTGTCCTTGCGATAGTTTACTGAGAATGATGTTTTCCAGTTTCATCCATGTCCCTACAAAGGACACGAACTCATCATTTTTTATGGCTGCATAGTATTCTATGGTGTATATGTGCCACATTTTCTTAATCCAGTCTATCGTTGTTGGACATTTGGGTTGCTTCCAACTCTTTGCTATTGTGAATAGTGCTGCAATAAACATACGTGTGCATGTGTCTTTATAGCAGCATGATTTATAGTCCTTTGGGTATATACCCAGTAATGGGATGGCTGGGTCAAATGGTATTTCTAGTTCGAGATCCCTGAGGAATCGCCACACTGACTTCCACAATGGTTGAACTAGTTTACAGTCCCACCAACAGTGTAAAAGTGTTCCTATTTCTCCACATCCTCTCCAGCACCTATTGTTTCCTGATTTTTTAATGATGGCCATTCTAACTGGTGTGAGATGGTATCTCACTGTGGTTTTGATTTGCATTTCTCTGATGGCCAGTGATGATGAGCATTTCTTCATGTGTTTTTTGGCTGCATAAATGTCTTCTTTTGAGAAGTGTCTGTTCATGTCCTCTGCCCACTTTTTGATGGGGTTGTTTGTTTTTTTCTTGTAAATTTGTTTGAGTTCATTGTAGATTCTGGATATTAGCCCTTTGTCAGATGAGTAGGTTGCAAAAATTTTCTCCCATTCTGTAGGTTGCCTATTCACTCTGATGGTAGTTTCTTTTGCTGTGCAGAAGCTCTTTAGTTTAATGAGATCCCATTTGTCGATTTTTGCTTTTGTTGCCATTGCTTTTGGTGTTTTAGACATGAAGTCCTTGCCCACGCCTATGTCCTGAATGGTATTGCCTAGGTTTTCTTGTAGGATTTTAATGGTTTTAGGTCTAACATATAAGTCTTTAATCCATCTTGAATTAATTTTTGTATAAGGTGTAAGGAAGGGATCCAGTTTCAGCTTTCTACATATGGCTAGCCAGTTTTCCCAGCACCATTTATTAAATAGGGAATCCTTTCCCCATTTCTTGTTTTTGTCAGGTTTGTCAAAGATCAGAGGCTACAGTAACCAAAACAGCATGGTACTGGTACCACAACAGAGACATAGATCAATGGAACAGAACAGAGCCCTCAGAAATGACGCCGCATAGCTACAACTATTTTATCTTTTTTTAAAAATATACTTTAAGTTTTAGGGTACATGTGCACAACGTGTAGGTTAGTTACATATGTATACATGTGCCATGTTGGTGTGCTGCACCCATTAACTGGTCATTTAACATTAGGTATATCTCTTAATGCTACCCCTCCCCCCTCCCCGCACCCCACAACAGGCCCCAGTGTGATGTTCCCCTCCCCGTGTCCATGTATTCTCATTGTTCAATTCCCACCTATGAGTGAGAGCATGCGGTGTTTGGTTTTTTGTTCTTGCGATAGTTTGCTGAGAATGATGGTTTCCAGCTTTATCCATGTCCCTACAAAGGACATGAACTCATCATTTTTTATGGCTGCATAGTATTCCATGGTGTATATGTGCCACATTTCTTAATCCAGTCTATCATTGTTGGACATTTGGGTTGGTTCCAAGAGTAGACCCACATCATTATAGTCAGCTGATCTTTGATAAAGGAGCAAAAGTAATATACTGGGACAAATATAGTTTTTACAACAAATGATATTGGGGCAACTAGATATCCATTTGCAAAAACTGAATCTAGACAACGATCATAAATCCTTCACAAAAATTATTCAAAATGGATTTATCATAGCCCTACATGTAAAATGTAAATCTATAAAACTCATAGAAGATAACAGGAAAAGATCTACATGACTTTGTGCATCATAATGACATTTTAGGTACACCAAAGGCACAGTCTGTGAAAGAAATATTTGATAATCTGGACTTCATTACAATTGAAAACTATTGCTCTTGAAAGACCCTGTCAGGAGAATGAGAAGTGAAGCCACAGGCTGAGAAAAATATTTGCACAAGATACATCTGATAAAGAACTGTTATCCAAAATATACAAATAACTCTTAAAATTCAACAGTAAGAACATGAACAACTTGATTATAACTGGTCAAAACCCTGAGCAGACAACTCACCAAAGAAAATATACAGACAGCCAGGCATGGTGGCTCGTGCCGGTAATCCCAGCACTTTGGGAGGCTGAGACCAGTGGATGACTTGAGCCCAAAAGTTTGAAACCAGCCTGGGCAACATGGTGACACTCATTCTCCGCAAATAAAAAATAAAATACAAAAAGTAGCCTGATGTGGTTGTGCACACCTTTAGTCCCAGCTACTCAGGAGTCTGAGGTGGGAGGATCACTCGTCCCTGGGGAAGTCGAGGCTGCAGTGAGCCAAGATTGTGCCACTGCACTGAAGGCTGAGTGAGAGTGAGACCCTGTCTCAAAAAAAAATATATATATATATAATATATATATATATATATATATACACAGACAGCAAATAAGCATATGAAAAGATATTCAACATTATATGTCATTAGGAAATTATAAATTAAAACAATGAGATACCACAGCACCCTTATTATAATGGCCAAAATCCAAAACACTCGACAATAAAAAATGCTAGTGAGGATGTGGAACAAGATGAACATTCATACATTGGTGGCGTGAATGGAAAATAGCACAGCCACTTTGGAAAACTGCTTGGCACTTTCTCACAAAACTAAGCATATTCTTAATATATGATCCAGCAGTTTTACTCCTTGGTATTACCCATATTAATTAAAAACTTGTGGCTGCACAAAAACCTACACGTGAACATTTATAGTGACTTTATTAAGGATGCTCTGTAGATTAATGAGTAAATTGTAATACATCCAGATAATGGAATATTATTCAGCACCAAAAAGATATGAGCAGTCAAATAATGAAAAGTCATGGAGGAAACTTCAGTGCACATTACCAAGTAAAGAAGCCAATCTGAAAAGACTACCTACTGTATGATTCCAAGTATATGAGACTCTGGAAAAGGTGAAATTCTGGAGACAGCAAATTGATCAGTGGTTTCCAGGGTTTGCAAGGGAAAGGATGAATAAGGGGAACACAGAGGCTGTTTAAGGCAGTGGAATTACCCTGTTTGATACTTAAGTGGTGGATACACATGTCATTACATGTTTACCAAAATCCATGGAATGTATATTCTGAGTGAACCTTAATGTAAGCCATAGACTTTGCATGATGTTGATGTATCAGTGTAGGTTCATCAGTTGTAACAAATGCACCACTGTGGCACAGGGTGTTCCTAGAGGGGGAAGGCTATGCTTGTGTTCGGACAGGGCTATATGGGAACTCTGCACTTTCTCGTCAATTTTGCTGTGAACTTAAAACAGCTCTGAAAAATAACATTTATTGATTGCTTAAAAAAATCTTATGAGTTGTGAACTTCTGCCTTTCATTTAAAGGGTTTTGGAAACACTTTTCAGCTTTAAATTTTGATATTGTAATAGATTACACAGACAGACAAGGGTGTGGTAATACATTTATAATGTGATACTTTGAGCCACTGTTGTGATTAATTGCCATGCATTAAACATTGGCTGAGAAATGACACTTGAAAATGATGATGGGATTATTACTGTTTAAGCAGGTTCTAAGCTGGGGAATGACAAGGACTTGTAGCATGTTTTCTTAAGGAACTATTCCAAATTACAAATGCTTATACAGCAATGTTCAGTAAAAGATGAAGCATATACAATTTAGAAAAAAAAAAGTAGTTAGAACTAAACTGTAATGAACACTCATGTTTGCTAGGCATTGGTAGTAAGAGAATTTGCATGAATGATGTTATTTAATTCTTCCTTTATCTCTGTTTGGTAGGGTATATTTTGTCTTGTTCTGGTATTGAGAAAACTGTGAGGTACTCAGAGGTAAATAAATTGCTCTAAGTCACACAGAAAATGTTGAAGTCAGGTGTCAAATGGTCTCGCCTCTGGAATGTACCTTGTAGCAATTTTCTCATACTGGTTCCCACTTTGCTGTGTTGTTTTTCTTAACCACCCTTGACTGCCACAGACTGGAATAGCAAGGGCACTGAGTTTTGAAGAAAATATTTGATGCTACCATTTTTCGAGGTCAGTAGGCATCTGACAAGATTGATGGGTAAAGAGAAACAAAACAATAAGGAATATTTTGAAAATCTTTTCTGTAGCTAAAAGGTAGTAGAGTACAGTTGATTGAATTAAAACACAGGATAAATTATTGTACTTGAGAATGCTAATGCTAGAATCAAAGGTCAATATTCAATCAACAGAATCTTTTTTTTCCCTTGGTAGGTTAAATGGAAGGAATTATGCTAATTAGTATAGAGCTATAGCTTGTACATTATTTATATTTCCAAATTGCAAGAACTTCAGTCTCTTATGTTATAAAAAGCCTAATCACTGTAAGCAAAAATAAATAAATGTTATGTCTTTTATTCTCAAATAACCTTAATAAATCAGCATAACACACATGGGCTGTGGCTTTTCCACATTTTGACTTTTTTCCTCATCAAATATAGATCGTATTTTTTTCCTTTTTTTCTGTGTAGTGCCCTGTTTAATGGGCATTTGTTTCCAATTGTTTTCTGACAGAAGAATGACAATATCATCAGTTTGGTAAATTAAGAGGAAAAAATAACAGATTTTCACATACTGGAACCTCAGGCCAAAAATTTTAAGAAAGTTTTTAGATGCACTAGTACCACCCTTATGTAAGAATATTATAATATTTGTAACATTTTACAAACCTTTAAACCATAAAATGAACTTCCTTAGACATGTGTTTCATTTTGACCTAACATGTTTGAATCATGAGATTTTTTTAAATGTCTTTTTTTCTAAACTTTTTATTCTAGTCATGTGCCATCTGTAAGTCTGAAAAGTTCTGTAAAATGACACTTTAAAATAACTCTTTCTTAGCATATACTTTACATGTACATTGCATATTGCACAGTTTTATTCATATATAACTATATAATCACTTGATTGCCATTTTTAAAGTTTGGCATAATTATATGTGAGAAGCAAGTGCATTGGTTTAAAAGTATTTCAGCATTTAACTGGATAAAGTGTTTTCTCTCACTTACTAAATGACACTATCAATTTTATCTAGAGCTGCAGGCGATTCATTAATACTTTAGTAGTTGAATATATGACATTTAAAATATTTATCTAACTGAAAATTGGACACTTATACACTGCATCAAACATGCTATTGGCTGAGATTTTTCTTAAAATTTACAGACGTTTAAAGTCTCTTCACATACTCTTCTCAACTTATTTTCCAAATGTATATTTTATAAAGAAGAACTACTAAAGAAATAAATTAAAAAATAAAATATTTTTGTTTATTTCACTTTTCCTGTTTGATCCTTTACTGCTTTAAAAATTTACCCTGTAATATTATTTATGAGACTCAATAAGGGTAGACTTGACTAATGGTTATAGTGTGAAATGTATCTTCACTTCTTGCAAGGGACTCTGAGAGTGCAGAGTACTATAAATAATTAATGTAACATTATGCCTGAAGCATAGAGGGTATTCAAATGTTGTAGAAATGAATTAAGAAAAATTATTCTTTTTTTGTATATTTAGTAACACACAAGAAAATTTAACTACTGATGGTAGAAAGATATCCCAGGGAATTATTTGTAGTTAGTCACTAATTCCTTGGTATTCATTGGAAAGAAAGTGGACAATGTTCAATGGAATTAAATGTGACAAGTAATGTTATGAAGAGTTATATATACAGTATTATACTTCAGAGTATTTGCATTTCAGAGTAATGCAGACTTGCTTAGAGGCACATTAATAGACTTTTTTTACATTTCATTTATAAGGTTGTCAATAGCAATGAACCTTGTATTTAGTTAGAAGTGTACTACAGCAGTGAAGTCTGAAATAATGTATTTTCTGCACCTTCATTTAGTGAACATTGAAAGACAGAGTAGTGAATGACCATGAGAGTATTCTTATGAAACGTGCTAAATTGAGTTTATTTAGTTGTTTCTGTAGATTTCCTTAGGGTAAGGCAAGAACTTATCTCTAAAAGAAATGCCATAAAACCTCTTTTGAGAGAGGCATAGACAGTTGGATGTAAATACACTCATATCCTGGTATATTAAATCCTGAATCCTACATCTTTGGAATAACGATCAGCTTGCTTAGATAAATAAACATCCCAGATATGCTTCAAACTATCTGCCATATATGTCATTTTTTATCAATGAGACTTCTGATGAAAATTGAGGCTACAGCATAAAGATTCTGTGTGGCATAATTAGCATACCCAGAGGCTTGAAGGGTTGCAAGACCTAGGATTGGTATACAGGTGTGAAAATTAGAGGCTTAAATAAAACCTTATTTTTTTTTTTTTTTTGAGACGGAGTTTTGCTCTTGTCACCCAGGCTGGAGTGCAGTGGTGCAATCTCAGCTCACTGCAACCTCTGCCTCCCGGGTTCAAGCGATTCTCCTGCCTCAGCCTCCCGAGTAGCTGGGATTACGAGCCTGTGCCACCACGCCCTAATTTTTGTATTTTAGTAGAGATGAGGTTTCGCCGTGTTGGCCAAGCTGGTCTCAAACTACTGACCTCAGATCGTGATCTGCCTGCCTCGGCCTCCCAGAGTGCTGGGATTACAGGTGTGAGCCACCGCGCCTGGCCAACAAAACCTTTCTTTAAAGAGTCAGCCATCCATTCCTTTGCATGGAGCGTATTATGTGGTAGGAGTACTAGATTTAGCAAATAAAACACAAGATGCCTAGTTAAATTTAAATTTCCGATATGTGATGAATGTTTTCTTTTTAATAGTATAAGTGTCTTTCGCGCAATATTTGGAACATATTTCTAGAAAAAAAATATTAGTTTTTATCTGAAAAACAAATTGAACTGGATATCCTGTATTTTCTCTAGCAAGCCTATAGTGAGACAGCTTGGGACAAACAAGGATCAGCATCATTTTTGCCGCATGACTAGTGCTGTCTAAGGGATAATGAATTTCCCACAGACTATGTTTCTGGAAGGCAATAAGTATAAATTTTATTTTTTAAATTGAATTATATCAGGAAATATTTGCTGAGTGCCTATTTGATATAAGAAATCCTGTTAAGTGCTTGTCAGGGAACTAATAAAATTACTGTCTTTAGGGAGAAAACAAGTTTAGCTAGGAGACAGGAAATTAAAAAATAAATAAATAAACACCAACAATACAATTACAAATAAAGAAAATTGTTATGAGCAAAGAGAGCTATCTTTAAACAGAACGGCCAGGGAAGGGTTAACTGAGAAGGTATGTTTTGAGCTGAGGAGTGAAGATAAAGAATGATCTGAGATAGTCATGTCCAAAGCTAAGAAAAGAGCTTTCTAAGGAGTGGGAATCTATACATTAATAATACCCTAAATCAAGAAAGGACTTGACATGGAGCATAATGGAAAATTATTTCTAGAACATAGTGAAAAGTCAAATTATATAGATCCTTGCAAGTCATAATAATAAAGTTTTTTTTTGTTTGTTTTCTTTAAAAAGAAAAAGGATGGCTTAAAACAGAAAAATAACATAATTTGATAAGTCTTTTTAGATGAGCCTGGTTAACAGAATAGATGGTAGAAGAGCAAGAACACAAACTGGGAAACAAGTCAAGATGTAACTTCAGTAATCCGGGGTCAGGGGGTGGGGAAGACTGGTGATGGTAGACTTGAAAAACTAGGGTGGTGGCCGGGCACCGTGGCTCATGCCTGTAATCCCAGCAGTTTGGGAGGCTGAGGCAGGCAGATCATGAGGATGAGAGATCGAAACCATCCTGGCCAACATGGTGAAACCCCGTCTCTACTAAAAATACAAAAATTAGCTGGGCGTGGTGGTGCGCACCTGTAGTCCCAGCTGCTCGGGAGGCTGAGGCAGGAGAATCACTTGAACCTGGGAGGTGGAGGTTGCAGCGAGCCAAGATCGCGCGACTGCACTCCAGCCTGGGCTACAGAGCCAGACTCTGTCTCAAAAAAAAAAAAAAAAAACAGGGTGGTAACATTAAAGATACCAAGAAGTGGATTAATTTAAGGTTTGCTTTGGAATTAGTGAGGAGGGCATGTAGAAACTGTTAAGGGTTTAGTTGTTAGGTCTGATAGAAAATGAGAATGAGTCAGGCTGATTCTGTATTTTAGCTGAGAGTATCCTAGTGTATTTATTCAGAGAAGGAAGCCGTGGAGAGAAGAGATTTGTGAAGTAAAATTCAGTGTTAGTGATCGGTAGTGACAAACCGATTTGTACTGTGGTAGGTATCCACATTACTTCTGGATTGATTCCTAAAATGAATAGCCCAACATTTCCATCTGATCCCCAAAACAACCAATTTTATGTGTTTAACCTTTTGTTTCCTTCCTTGTCCCCAGAAGACTAATTCTCTGCAGAAAATTTGGTTTAAAACAGAAATGCCTGCGTTAACTTTCACTTTCAGAAATGTCCAGTATTTATTCTAAAAAAGTGCATTAGATGTTCAGTGAGTTACCAAGAATACAAAAAACTAAAAAGAGAAAGAAAGGAAAAAGAAAGAAAAGCATTAGAGTAGCTGAGATACCACTGTGACAAACTGGGCTCTTTCAGTTAAGAGATAACACCTGTGAATTATTGGCAGCACTAGGCTATTTGTATTACTGTGTTACCGTCTCTGAATCACTTGACTGGAACTCTTAGATCAAATCAATCATACGTTATAAGCCTGTATTGATAACACAATGCCATTTCCAATGTATTGGACCAAAAGTATCATCAGAATAATTCAGAAAAAAACATAAATACTGAGAAATGAGAGTGTCATTGCAACCATCTATATATAGTTGAAATATCCTCCTAATGGTGATGGATAATCATAACTGCATTTCATTATTAACCATCTATCTTTCATATATATTGCTAATTTGGTGTTCTAACAAATTCTTGCCTATTATCAATCTAGTTTTTACAAAATATTAACTCTAGAGTTTTTCTATGAAATGTAAATGGATGCTTGACACATTTATTACAATGTAACATAGATTATTGAAACATGAACAAAATAAGAGTCAAAATATTTTGAGGGAGAACTTAATAACATTTTAAGACAGTTTTTAAGTCAGACTATTTTAAATGTGTTTTTTTAAAATTTTGTTTTCCATCAGGAATGTTTGAAGTTATTTCCTAAATAAAAATATTATATATTTCATTTTCCATGTTGAATACAATCAGGAAATTAAACTAAAGCAAAGTTTTGTTTAAATCGGCATTTATCTGTACTAGAGAATTGCTGTACTAGTTACTTATGGCTCAGGATTATAGAACTGTTTGTTGATGGAATAGTTAAAAAAAAAAAAGCAAAAAGAAAACAACAAAGGCTGGAAGTTGAAATCTCCTAACAGACGTATCTATTATAACCAAAAATTACACCTAAATATAAATGTCTAGCCTGTATTCAATATCAGTGCCTATTTACTTAGAACATTTATAGTTACTTTATTGGATCAATTATACTTAATTTATTCTGTAAAGGCAATTTCAGACACATTTTAAAAAGTAAGAAACAAAGAGAATATATTGTAGGAGCAATTGTGAAAGTTATCTCCCAGTGAACTTTTTTTATTCAAGAAATCTTTAGATACAGCAGAAACTTAAATGAAAATCATGTGTAGATCCTATGTTTACTAATTCAGTGCTAGCAAATTATATCCTACAAATAAATCAGTGTTAAACCCTGTTTGTTATTTTCTTTTATATTTACTATAACTACTTTCTAAATATGTTATGTATTTGCTTAAAGATTTCACCCATCATATATCTCTGACTCGAAATCCATATTTATTCATTATCTTTAAAAGTGCATTTGCAGACTATCTGGAAACGAACTGTTACATGCTTCATTGGGTTTTTATAAACAGTTTAAGAAATATTTATTAATTAACATTACCAAATGCACCTGAAATGCTCACCGTTTCACATGAACAACAACCAATTATAAGTGAATTATAGTGTTTTTATTTCATAGTCATCTATGAATAGCACATGTTACATATATATTTAAAGTCAGTAAAATGAAAGGAAGCCATGTATGACATTAATTTTTAATGAAATTCTTATTTTATAAAATCTAATGCCATGTTAACATGTATTCCTTTTCCTTTCGGTTTCTCACCTACTGTCTTTCTCTCTCTCCCCTCTCTCCTTCTCTTTTTTCCCTCCCTCTCTCCCTCCTTTCCCTTCCCCTCTCTTCTCATTCCCTGCCCTCCTCACTTTCCTCTCTTTCTTCCTTTCTTCCTTCCAACAATGAATTGGACACTTTCCTCTCAATGAAATGAATTGTACTTTATCTTCCTTGTCATATTGACCATAACTGCTTTTGCCATGGGACAGTGTTAATGATACGTAAGTTTATAAAATAAAAATAGAATATTTTGCTTGATAATGTCTGTCACATATTTTATAAAAACAGTTTATATATTTTTATATTTGATTTTAGATGGAATAGGAATTAAGGTCTGTTTTAATGTCATTGCATTGAAATTAATAATTTAAGTTGAAAATCATTTTATCTGATAAACACAAGGGTATTAACAATTTAGTTACATAATAAAAACAATTTATTGCTGTTCTTACAATGAAAAACAATTCACATTTTTTAAATCAAAGCAACTAATCTGGATGAATTAATTTATCTATATTTTTATTTCTTATAGAACAATGATAAGGCTGAATTTCGTTAGTACTCTTGATTTTTCTTTTGCTAAAGTAAGAAAGAGAGATAGAATTTGAGACAGAGCAACGTCTAGTTCAGCTTGTGGTAAATATAGTCAATACTGCCTTCTTTTAATTTTAATCCAAACATTCAGATTTTTAAGTTAATTTCTGATTGCTTCATATTTTCCTCTACAATTTTTAATTTTTATATAAACGGTTCACTCAGCAAAGCAAAACCTTAATTTTCTGATTTTTTTCCAGATAAGCAGACATTTTCTATGAAAGGAATTTAATACAAGAATATACTATACATTATGTTTATGCTATGAGCCAGACACTGAGGTGGAAAGAGATGAATTAGACATACTTACTAACTTCATAGTCCAAGATCCCCATATCTGTATTTTTAATGTATGTTAGAATTAATAATATACCTTTACCTATATTAAATTATATAAGCTTTTATTCTAGTCCATATTATTTTACAGAAGTAGAAATCACTTAAAAGTATCATAATCACATTTTAAAAATAATATATTTTTAATATTTATATATTTTCTAAAAAGTGATTAACTACTATCACTACCTATGAAATGGTTCTCTTATGCTTGAGCTTCAGGCTTGAAGAGACTATACATTTTGGCAGTTCATCAGTATCAGATATTTGCATAGTACAGGGTGAAATTTTCTCACAAAGGTGGTGTCTACCTTACAAGTCCTTGAATTACTGAGGGTAGATTCAGAGATGAAAGTTCATAATATTCAAATGTTGTTCAGGCCAGAGGGGCTAATACATAAATTCTAATAATTATCAGAGCTTTCAGAGCTGCCCCTGAAGTTTTATGCAAGAGTTTCACGAAATTAAGGTTTGACATGAATTCTGATGAATTTAAGATTAGAAGACTTTATATCTTAATGAATTTAAGATTTAAGATTCATTCTAATGAATGAATGAATTTAAGATTATGAACCTTTATATCTTAAAATAATAATTACCAGCTTTATCCTGATTTTTTTTCAACAGCTACTTGGAAATGTCTACTAACTACATTTGCTGATTATTATATTATTAAATTAATATTTTCTGATAGTCTACTTGATGTATTTCTTATGCTGTATATTTGAAAGCAGTACAAAGTCGAGTATACATGAAACAAATTGAATGTTTTGCCTAGATTTCTTTTTTTCCTCCTCTCGTATACTGCTTTGCCTTAAGAAATTGTTTTCTTGGCATGAAATCACTAATCATAAATTCCGGTCAGTTCTTAAGTGACATTCTCCCCACATGCTATTGGTGTTAACTATAATTAATCCCAACAGCTGTTGTCTTCTTTTATGTGTGACATTTGTCAAGAAGCCATCCTCATAGTGTCAGCTAATTATTTTGTATCTGGACTGTTTTATTCAAACTAGAAAATATATTTACTTCCTTATAGAAGTAAACATCTCTGGTTAATATATGTGTCATTTTCAAGGTAATAGACAGTTGTCTTCAGGTCAGTTTTTGCAAGTGCAGATGTAGGACGTCATGGATTGACTCTGGTGTAAACTGCAGTGTCAGACATATCCCCAGGATGTAGCACAGTGTATCCACAGAGGGAGTACTCATCTGTTGTTTCAGTTTTCTATTGATGTGTAACAAAACAGAACTAAACTTCATAGCTTAACAAAAAAACAATTCATTATTTCTCATAATTCTGTTGGTTGATTGAAAATTCCCTTTCATTGTCAACTGAACACGGGACTGCCAGACAGTCCCAAATGGCCTCCCTGAAATGCCTGACTGTTGATGCCACTGCCATCTGGGAGATCAGCTGGAGCTTTTGAGCAGGACTTCATTTGTCCTTCCTCTTGGCTTCTCCTCACCACTACTTGGCCTTCCTCACAGACTGATGGCTACCATCCAACAAAGGACGTTCCAATGGGTGATGAAAAGCTGTGTAACTCTTAAGACCCAGACCTCAGAGTTACATAGTGTTACATTTTTCCAATAAAACAATTAAATAAGAAAATTTAATTTTATGGATACATAATAGTTGTACATTTTATGAGATACATGTGATCAATTCTATTTAGATATTTTACCCATTTTTAATCAGATCTATTTGCTGTTGAGTTGTTTGAGTTCCTTATATATTTTGATTATGAATCCTTTGTCAGGTGAAGAGTTTGCAAATGTTTTCTCCCATTTTATAGATGGTTTCCTCACTTTGTTAATTGTCACTCTTACAAGATTCAGTTTGTTGAAAGAGTTTGTGAGATGAGATTATAGTCAAATAGATAAATCTACTTTACCTCCTTTTAACTACTCAATAATATAATTTATGTATTCAAAAAATGTTAATTGCTATGTTGAAGATATGGATGTTTCCAGAGAAGCAGACATTTTCTATGAAAGGGATTTAATACAAGAAAATACTATACATTAAATATTAGTTTTTTATCTATTCAAACGTTCACTAATTAGTTTTTGCCTTGTTTCACAAGAGGTTAATGTATTTATTGTGGTTTATGATAAAGCATTCTAAAACAATACCATACAATGAAGCAAGCCATCATTCTAGAAAGAAGGAAGAGTTATATAGAGAAATGAAAACACTGTATTAGTGTCTCAAGCCTCAAACTGTATCAATGCTGTGAGAAATTCAGGAACAAAAAGTAATTTAGTATGAAGTTATCAACATGATTTCTCGGAAGTGTGTGGTATGTATGCACATGTGTTTTAAAGAATGTTACGATATTCTGTGATCATGCCAAGTACATGAGTGGGTCATTTTCTTTTCTCATGAGTACTTCACCTTCAATGTTGTTGAAAACAAGCTGTATTCTGAAACCTAACCTACTGATCAAACTATACATTTGCGCATTAGAAAAGGGCTTGCTTCGATTACGTTTTTAAAAATGTAAGCACAGTTTTGTATGCCTTTGCCTAGATATTTCTCCATTGTCTTGAGTTGCACTGAAATTAGGGAATATGCCAGTAGAAAGAAAAGGACTTTTGATCTGAGTTCTCATTTTTTATCATCTTTAATGGGACCCAGCTACTGTGTATATATTTAATAGTTTCCTCTGTAAATAGGTAGTAGTTAAATGTGTCTCTTTACAGACTTACCATTTCATAGTCCATAAATAATCTCAGCATTTTATACAACTGAAAAGCTATTTGGTATGAGAATGGAATAGTAATGTTAAGGCAGAGTTACATAGTTTACAATAACTCATTTGTTCTCATGCTTACCCAATTACCAAAACCTTGTTGCATGCTTCTTGTGTGCATTGTCAAAAATTAAAATAAAGTCTTATTTCTCTTAAAATATGAATTTGGTCAATGTGCCAATGACTGGTGGCCACACATCCTTCGTAGGACAGCTGCTCATCAATTAGGCCTTTCCTATCTTAGGGCCTTTACAGTTTGAAACTTCCACTGAAAAGCCTTTCTGCAGACACTTTCAGAACTCGGCTTCTTCATTCCTTACTCAGTTCTTTCCTGAAATGTTTTCTTCTTTGTGACCGTTCCTTTAGTCCTTCAATGTTTCTTATCCTCTTCCTACTTTTTTTTTTTTTTTCCTGCACAATGTTTATCACCATCAGACAGATCTTGTATTAATTTGTCAGTCTGCTGCCTGTCTCCCTGTCCCATTGGATGTAATCTCTGTTACCACAGGAAATAGTTTTTAGTTTAATATTGTTCACAGCCAGCCTTGGTGGCTTATGCCTATAATCCCAGCAATTTGGGAAGCTGAGGTGGGAGGATTGCTTGATCCCAGGAGTTTGAGACCAGCCTGGGCGACATGGTGAGACCACCATCTCTAAAAAAAATACAAATAAAAATATTTCTCTTTACTGTATCCCTAGCACCTGGAATAGCTACCAACACATAGTAGTCACTTAGTAATACTTTTGAACAAATGAATTGATCATTATTTAGGAAATGATAATTCAGCATTAAAACTAATGAAATATTTAACAAATATATTTTTACTGGTATTGATATAAACCTTCCCATGTTGATTCATGTAGAGTATTATTTAGTAACTTTATAATAGTGTTAAATTCCACAAGAGCAGTTGGAAATATATATTAGTTTCCACATTGACACATCTTACACAGTGTAAGAGGCAAACATTTCTACCATGAATTCTCTACACAGTAGAAAAATGTTTTAATAAATGATTAAGGTTGAGTGTGGTTACTATTTTCACATTAAATCCAGAATATGTATTTTCAGATGAAATGAATTCCTCCAGTTTTACTTTGGTCTTAAGTTGCAGAGACAGTAGCTTCAACTTTGATATTCATCTCTATTATCCCAGCTATTAATGTGATTCATGGTACTGAATAACATCTATAAATTTTGTCATGTGTCTGTTTTATCATTTTCATCAGTGTTTTGCTCTAGTTGAATTGGCTTTGATGAAATTTATATTAGCTATCTTCACCAACCCAATTGTGTTTTAGCTTTTCAATTTAGAATGTTACTTCACATGCAATCGCTGTCATACCCCAGTGCACTGGAAAGGCAATATCTTTCTAAAATATACTTTGGTTATGATTTTAACAGAGATCAGCACTTGGCAACTTGACATGTTGGGCAGCATTGTTCCTACTAAGATATATGTAGACCTCATCCAAATCGTTTTAGTCACTTACTCAAAATGTTCTATGGAACATTTGCTCTTCTGTGAGATAAAATAAATAGTCCAGGAAAAGTAAGATAATTTAATATTTTTTAAAACCAAAATTTGAACGTGTACTTTTATAATGTTTGTATTAAGTAATGCAATACAGATGGTAAATCATTCCACCAGCAGTGACTGTGCATACATTCTGTGATACACTTGTTGCTAAAATATGGTATGGGAATAAGTAGCAGTTTTTGAGAAGTTACTAAATCTTAGGCATGGTGCTAAGGATGTTATATAAATTACTTTATGCAGTCTGTACTACAGCCATATGAGACAGGCGTTCATTTATTATTTCCATTTTACAGAAGAGGAAATTCAGGGACAACAAGGTTAAAAAATTTGCCTGGGTCACATAGCTGATATATTATGAAGCCAGAATTAAAATTCTTGTGGTTTGACTTCAGAAGCGACTCTCTTAATCTCAGTGCTGTGATGGCTCCCACATAACTGTGAATAACAGAGACACAGCGGATAGTGTCTATGAGAGAGAGAAACAAGCAGATCTGTCTTTACTGTGAAGTGAATTTTGTGGCAGTAGTAAGAGATGCCATGGGGACATTTAGTGGGGGCAGCTAAATCAGCTTTGAGAGGTAAGGACATGAGGAAATGGTAAGGGGAGAGACCTTGTTAATCTTTTCACTGTCATATTCCCCCACCTGGCCATGCAGTACTTGGCAAGAGAATGTGCTAAACAGGTACTGTTAAACTGGTAAATTAATCAGGTGTGACATCTAAGCAAAATCTTAAAATTCCAATGTATGAAATCCCACGGGATCTCTTTGAGAAATTCATATGATTATAATGTAGATGAGTCTGAGACTACTTATTCTACGCATTGTTATATTCTTACTGTATTGTATCTAAAACACCACCTCAGTATTACTGACCAAGAAGACTGTCACTCCAATTTACTATAGTAAGGCTACATTGGAAAAATAACAAAAAAGTAAAATTAAAAGAAAAACCGACCAACTTCATGATCCCACATTTTCATTTTAAAGATCTAGCAGTTGATACATGTAAAGCGATGGGATTGAATGCTGACCACTACATTTTAATCAGTTTATGATCCTAATAAGAATTTACCAGAATGTTTATTATCTTAGGTATTAAAATGGTAAAGGAGAAAAACATTTGTTTTCTAATACTTATATAGTAATAAAAATATTACTTGGGGAATGTGTTTGGGCTTTGGAGGAATTTTACTATTATTGTACAATTTTTGTTTGAATTATATGCAGTGCTTTGAAGAGAGGTAATTTAGCTTATTCTGATAAAATTTAGGTTGGGGAATTTGTGGAGGAAGGAATACAACCAGGGAATTAGTTTCTGTAAGGGCACGGGAAATGCTAATGACTTCACCTGCCAAGGGAGTGCTTTAAAGTTGGGATTTATAAAAGAAAAAAAAAAAGAAAAGGAAAAAGTAATCTTTTTATGGTATCTTCAAAGAGTGTTGAACATTCTCTGTTTTAACTGTGGAGTACATTTTGGCACTTTAAAGGCTGGTAGCATCATACAATGGTTCTCAGAATGGGCTGCTTCTTAGACTCACCTTGGGGATCCTTTAAAATCTGATGCCTGGGCTCCCCTTATAGATTAGGATTTAATTGGTACAGGATGCAGACCTGGGCATAAATACATATTGTTAAGCTCTCCAAGTGATTCCAATGCACAACCATTGTTAATAATAACTAATCCGGACCTCTATAGCAAATTAAAATCAGGATGGTTATTTATTGGAAAGAGTTAATATTCAAATAGCAGTGTCTCTATGTCACATCCCAGTTTCTTGCCAATTTTCCATTCTGGTAAATATCTAGAGTATTAATATTGAAAGAAATTGTTCCTTGTTCTCAGTGAACCTCTAATGAAGTGAATCAGCATTGAAAACCCTAGGCTATTTCTAGGAAGAGAAAATGAATTGTATTATTTTGAAAATTGTTCACCAAATACTGTCATTTTAGCACTTCTGCAGCCTATTTTTAAAAATAAGTTTATGACTTGGAGTGGGAGGGATGGCTGTACACCACACTTACAGATGCATTTGTCTGAGGTGATAGGGGAGTCAGCACTAATTTAGTCGGTGTGGACAAATGACACCATATTTTCAGTAGAATGAGAGTAATGTGCATATACAAAATAATGATACATTTCCCAGACATTCGATAGTACCTCAAAGCAAGTTAAAATGACAATTTAATCTTCTGCAGTTATGAAATAAAATCTAACATTTAACACACTCTTACAAAAACCGATATTCACTATAGGTAGGTTTTATTTTTATTTTTTAGATTTATGGTTGAAATTAATAAGAATGCCTGTCTAAAAATCACGTCATCCATATGTTGTAGATGTCATTTTTGTTCTATACTTTGTTACTTTTGACAATAGTTGGAGATTAGCAAAGACTCATATTGAAAGGTCTTCAAACTTAAGGCATGTGGTTATGAGCCATTTCTCCAGGTACTCAATTTCATCTTTAGTTAACTTTCTTGTAATGACTCGTGTCTAGCATGACTTTTGAAATTGCAGTCTTTCTTCTAGAATTATTTCTACTTTACTTGTAAAAAATTACCTTTTCCTTTTTATTTTCTACCTTTATTGGAAAAATAATTATCAACATTTATTATTTGCTTTTCACTTCCAAAGTCAGCCATACGATCACTTTGGGAAATGGTTTAGTCACATCTCCCAAAGCTTGTGTTGTAATATCACCCAGCTGTTCTACTCTTCCATATACTTGCAACAGAAATAAAGTATATTAATAGCAGCACTATTAAAAATAGCCCCAAATTGGAAACTGTGTGACTGCCAATCAGTATTAAAGTGGTAAGTATGTTGTATTATGTTCACACATAAATTTACTGTGCAGTAATGAGAATTAACGTTTAAAGGAATATGCATAAAAGTGGGTAATTTTCAATATATCATATTGAAGAAAAGGAATAAGAAGAAAGTGTAATATACAGTTCCATTAATATACAATAAAAATGCAGCCCAAACTAACATTTTAGAAGACAGGATCGTGATAGCCAGGTCAAAGTGAGGAAGCAGGTTGCAGTGGTAATAACATAAGAGAAGCTTCTGGAGCAGTGATATGGTTCTCTTTCTTGACATAGATTCTAATTACTTTCAGTCTGTGACAGTTCATAGAGAGGTAACTTTATAATGCATGCATTTTTTTTTTGTTTTTAGAGGAGCATTATGGCATAGACAAAACAAATTATCGCTAGTCCCATTATAAAGAGAAGTGAATTATGTTAAAGCTATCATTAGTTTTCAAAGGTCACAAGGGTAATAGTTGTTTGTGTAATAGCTCAAATTTATGTCTTCTTTTTTCATCTCTTTTCTAAAGAACTTAAAATTTGTGCTCTGATTTGGCCAGAAAATTACAAAATGTGATGGCTATTAAATAAATGTTTCAAGTTTACATTTGAAATTAGTTCAAGTCAACAAAATAAAAGAAAATCTAAGATTTTATGGATTCTATGGGATCTAATTAAATTCATAATTTTGGGAATAATTTTATTTTTATAAAATTTTGAAAAATGGATAAGACCATGCTAGCTAATACTGCTAATGGATAAGAAACAGTTTAATTATTGGCAATAATTAATTTAATCCTGTTTTCTATCTATACAAAACAGTAATACATGTGAACCTCAAGAAATTATATCATGTAAGTGTTTAAAATAATTTATATTTAGTAAAAGTTTAAAATATGAAAAGAATTATTTGGACATAAACATGATTTATCTGAGTAGATCCTATACTTGTAATTTTCTACAATTTTTATTCCTTCATACATAAAAGATGATCTACATAATGATTAAGAATAGCTTTATTTATATATCTTTGAAAATACATTGAAAAAAGAACAGAAAAATAATTTTCTGTTAAGCTTCTGCCTAAAAACAAAAATACAACTGTAAATATACAAATTAGTTTCTTTTTGATTTTAAAAAAAGATAATAAAATTTGGAAAGGGAAACAAAGTGGGTAGGTATCCTTTTTTAAAAAAAATCTGAGGCTGGGTGCAGTGGCTTACACCTGTAATCCCAGCACTTTGGGAGGCCAAGGCGGGTGGATCACCTGAGGTTAGCAGTTCGAGAGCAGCCTGGCCAACGTGGTGAAACCCCGTCTCTATTAAAAATACAAAAATTAGCCAGGTATGGTGGTTTGTCCCCTTAGTCCCAGCTACTCGGGAGGCAGGAGAATCCCTTGACCCTGGGAGGCGGAGGTTGCAGTGAGCCGAGATAGCGTCACTGCACTCCAGGCTGGGCGACAGAGCGAAAATCCGTCTAAAAACAAACAAACAAACAAAAAAACCTGAATGTATTATACTTACTAATCTGAGTAGCCACAACTAAAGATAGCACTATTTAATTTTACCAGACAACATCATTTTAAAATTATACTTATTAGTTCACATAGTCATGCTGCACCACATACTTTTTAACATTTATTTCCCTGGTGAGTTTTAGCCTCCAACCTCCATATTGTACTTCTCCAACAAAAAAAGAAAAAAAAAAAAAAAAGGAAATTCTATGTCATTCAGTTACATTTATCAAACTTCATCCTATTCCCGATAGTATGTAGGCTCTAGGTCATGGAGGGCTTTCAAAGGAGAAAGCATCTTTTACTTTCTGTTTTTCAATGAAGTCATTTTAAACGAAGAGTTAAATAAATGATTTGGAATTAAATAGAACTACTACATGACATAAACCACACAAATAGAAGATCATGACG
Source organism: Hylobates moloch (assembly GCF_009828535.3). Taxonomy (NCBI): domain Eukaryota; kingdom Metazoa; phylum Chordata; class Mammalia; order Primates; family Hylobatidae; genus Hylobates; species Hylobates moloch. The sequence goes on along the minus strand of NW_026652289.1, from coordinate 24,213,867 downwards.
AAAATGGTGCTAGTTATTAAAACTTTATTTCTTCCTGAGGATTACACCATCCCAGTTTGTATAATTGTTATGCCTTGAGTATTCATTAAACCTGACTCACCACTGAGTGAGCACATTAGTGAGATAACACAGCGAACTGTCTTGAGACTAGAAATCCATAGGGGAAATTATGTCGGCAGGGTCAGCTAGATAGTGTGTCTGTACTTCTAGACTGCGAACTTTATTATAAAAATGTACTTCTAGACAATTTCATCATAAGCTAAATGAGTATGATCCATGGGATTCTCACTGTGTTAATGCAAATAAGTACTTCTGCAAAAATGGAGGATATTCATTTATTTGACTATGTCTGAGTGTTTTACAGAGTCAAAATGAAGTGTTTATAACTTTACCCAGCCTGGTTACATGTGATTTAAGTAGCCTTGCCCTTTTATTGTTCTATAATATTCATATTATATATTTGAAGTAGGACAAGCAGATTTCCCATAAGGAAGTACAAGTAAGGGACTGGGAAAGTGAGCACGAAACAGATAATGCAAACAATAGCAATATTTAAAGCAAATAACTATTTAGATATAGGTTAAGATCCGCTAACAGCTGCAATAGATAATAAATACTTATGAATTTTTGCCAATTTTCAGTAGTATATGGAAGTGAGAACAAATTTGGAGGTAATTGTTTTTTATGTTTGATAATGGTGTTATGGTATAATTACATATCCGTAAAAGTTAATAAGTATACTTTGAAACAAAAAGGAATATTTATTATAAAAGACTAAAATTTTTCTGTAGCTGTGGGTTAAAATAGTACCAATATTCTCTTATCATTGTGTTATTCTCTAAAGGAAGCTCTTATTAAACATAATGCAGGATATAATTCTACTGATGTCCCCTTAATAGTAAGCAAGACTCTGGACTAAAAGAAGTGCTTGATGAATAATTTCATAGGGGCCCTTGGATTTTTAAATCATGAAGCAGATACTCAAATTTATGTAAATTGTAGATGACAAAATTACATAATGCCAGTGAATTGCAGGGAAGGATAGTGCTAATTATATCATATGCATCTTGTGGATCACAGGATACACAAGACAAGATATGTGACTGGTTCCGTCCATTTAAGAAACACAGGCATATAAAGAGCTAGATATATTTAATGTGCCTTGAGTGGTAATTAAAAAATAAATTTTAAAAACCTTCAGAGCACAGAACCTTTTCTTCAAGTTCAATTTGATGTAAGGCCCCATTATATACAAAGTGTAAAAGTAAGGCAGATTAAATGGGGCAGGTGTCTTGGAAACCAGCCCAGAAACTTATGAGAACCCTCCAGGGATTCCAAGCATTCAACAGAACACATGTGCATTTTAAATTATACAGTGTTAGAACCAATAAAGCTTTAGCATTTATCTGGTCTCACTTCTTTATTGTACAGATGAGTATTAAAGTTCATCAGGTTTGGGGGTTTGCCTTTAATCCTACAGAAGATAATAAGAAACTATGTCTTTTGAAGCCAAATCAATGGTATTAAACCATTCTATTTTTAATGTTTTGTTCAGTTGGTCTCTATTTTAATAGCAAATATGTTGAAAGTGAAGTTTTTTTTTTTATTATACTTTAGGTTTTAGGGTACATGTGCACAATGTGCAGGTTTGTTACATATGTATCCATGTGCCATGTTGATTTCCTGCACCCAATAGCTCATCATTTAGCATTAGGTATATCTCCTAATGCTGTCCCATTAAGTTTTTAATATATAATAAAATAAAAATAAAACTGAGTCATTTCTTAAAGGGTGCCTTTGAAGTTAATAATGGCTGAAAATATAAAAGTCCTTTGCTTCTAGATAAGATTTAAAAATTGTGCAAATGAGGATGTCAAGGATTAATAAGTGAATGTTAAAATTTCCAAACTTGGCCAGATGTGTTGGCTCCTGCCTGTAATCCTAGCACTTTGAGAGGCCAAGGCAGGAGGATCCCTTGAACTCAGGAGTCCGAGACGAGCCAGGGCAACATAGCAAGACCTCGTCTCTATTTAAAAAAATAAATAAATAAAATAAATTCCAGACTTGATTTTAACCAGTTTTAGAAAGTATCATAATTGAAAGTTAAGGAAGATTCACATTTTCAAAAGTGATCCTAAACCTGATTATTTTTATATTGCTCTTAAATCCTCACCCACTAGAAATCATAAAGTGATGAATTTGTTGGATACTGTTTATAGAAGGGTCTTTCTGAAATTAATTTCTTTGGAGAAAATTGCTGGTAATTTGCTCCATTCTGATGCAAAGGCAAGGATGTGAGTTCATGCTCTAGTCTTTTCTGGTCATGCTCTAGTCTTTTCTAGTCTTTTCTTTAACTAGTCTACATAGAAATCTCAGTATGTGTCTCTTAATGTCAGAGCAATGCCGTAAAGTGGTGTCTGCCTAGTTTCTGAGTGGTCTATAGGATGATAGATGGGCAAGGTGGTTGTATTTGTATTTGTAATGGAACAAAGGAGAGTAGCTGCTAAGTTGCGATCATTCTTAATTTCTGCATTATATCCAAGAGAAGAATGCATATGTGTTTACATTGACCAAATTTGGACTATGCAGAAGAGATGCATTCACTGGGGAAGAAGGGACTTGATTTAGACTCTATGCAATTGGGCAATGAAAACTGACCAGGCAGAAGTGGGGGAGAAACCACTGGACCCCTGGCTGTTAAAAAGTGAATAAGCAATATCTGTAAGTGTTAGTGCAAGTAAGGAAACATTTCCAAAAACCTACAGAATGTATGCTCTGAACAAATGAGTTAGTTTTAAGCATCTCCCAGTTCCAAGAATCGAGAGCTATCTTTGGGCATTACCAATGAAATAAGATCTTAGTTGCTTTACCTCTCTTATCTACCCACCCATCTTCAATGCCCAACTTTTTATCCAGGGGCAAGAGAAGAAATTTCCTAAGTAAGTAAGTTCAGTGAGGCAATAGGGTAAAAATAAATTTGCTCTTCTGGTTCGACTCTGAGTCCTCTTCTTCAGTGTTCTGGTTATTTATTACCACTGGTGCTAACAATACACTTGGAAGGAGATTAAGTATGCACTATTAGTTTGGATTAGGAATCTCCCCAGTTCTCTTCCACTGACGTAATTCAGTTCATGTATATATTTGAGACAGCCTAGTGCAGGAAGTGAGAGGAGACTCTAGAACAAGCCTGCCGGGGATCAAGTTTTAGCTCTACTGTTTACTCGCAGGATGACCTTAGGCAACTTTTACTTATCTTCTTGGTGCCTTAATTTTCTTACCTGTAAAATGAGTCTAAGAATAGCATGTACCTTATATGCTCTTTTGAGGAATAAATGAGTCGCAGAATTCCTAGCATATGTAAAGTAGCATATGTAAAGCATATGTAAAGTTCCACAAAATTATTGTTGCTAATATTGTTATAAATTACAGTTAGTTGGATATCTTGTTACTGACAATGTTAGATCAAAGGCCGTGTATATTTATGTGCAGTATTTATTAGATACTGTCAAACTACCATCTAAAAGCTTTTTACAAATAATTCTCTCTCTAGATATAGTATAAAAAGCTAATTATAAATGGAGGCCACGTGAAGGAAACTGTCAGGAGGTTCCTTTAGCAATGAATGATAGTTTATAGAGAGTCAACCACTTTGAAAGTTATTTGGGAGAAATATACAGAACAGGTGGACTGCATGACCCGTTTGCCCTGTGAAAATTGGTATTTGAAATGACCTGATTCTCAACCTGAGAATTTTCAAAGTGACAAATTACACTCATTTGGCTTGTAATGATGTTCTGATTATAGGCTATAAGACCAATGATGGATTTCCCTGACTTCTTTTCTTAATGTTCTCAAATCCTGTTGTGACCTTTCCATATTCAAGCATGTAACAATGATTTCAGAAACAATTAAAATTTTTATAATTATATAGTTAAATATGTATTTCTTTTCTTAGTACAAACTTATATGCTTTACTTTAAATCAGTTATTCTATATGCAACTTAATTTTAATGTTATGCCTTTAATTTACATACATACAAAACTGTGTGGTATTTAAAGCAGTCGTAAGAGTTATCTGATTTCTCTTGTCTTTGGTAGGATTTGTGAAGCTCTGCAAATCAGAGACATTTTAGAGCTCTATGAAAGATATTGGCACTATTTGTTTTGGCTTGTTTTCGTTAATTTTAATTCTCATCATTGATTTATTCTACATCCTCAGTATTTATTGAGTTTCTTCTGTGCAGCAGGAAATAAAGCCAGGCACTGAAAATACAAATGAGAACAAGAGAGATGAGGTCACTGTCCTTATGATGATTGCAACCTAGTGGGGGATGAACAATATTACATTTTGACTTGTTGACATAGAGAAGAAGAGTTAGATCACCTAAGCAAAATAGAGAAGAAGACTGGTATTTAAAACCTAAAGAGAGGCTGGGTGCAGTGGCTCATCCATGTAATCCCAGCACTTTGGGAGGCTGAGGCAGGTGGATCACCTGAGGTCAGGAGTTTGAGACCATCCTGGCTAACATGGTGAAACCCCGTTTCTACTAAAAATACAAAAAAAAATTGGCCTGGCATGGTGGCATGCCCCTCTAATCCCAGCTACCCGGTAGGCTGAAGCAGGAGAATCACTTGAATCCGGGAGGTGGAGGTTGCGGTGAGCCGAGATTGCACCATTGCACTCCAGCTTGGGCAGCAAGAGGGAAATTCCGTCAAAAAACAAAAACAAAAACAAAAAAACTAAAAAAAAAAAAACCTGATGTGAGGAGAAGAAGCAAATGAGAGTGAGAAAGAAAAGCAAATTAGATGGGATGAGAATCATGACCGAGCTCTAAAGCAAAGTGTAGAGGAGACTGTCTCAAAAGAAGGTGGTAAATAGAGCATTTAGAGTAGAGTAAATAGAGTAGATAAATAGAATAAAATCCACATATGACATTAAAATATGGAAGTAATTGAAATATTGACCAATACTGACCAACAAGCCTGTTGGTTGCAATGGTGGGTGCTGAAACCAAACTGAAGAAGATTTAGAAGTGAATTGGAGAATTAGAGGCAATACAAATAAGCATTACTTACAAAAAGTTTAGCTGAGCAGGATGCAGAGAATTGGGATGTTTGTTGTAGAGAAATGAGGAATAAAGGGAGAATTTTGGAAAGGACAGCATAACAAACAAACAAAAAATCCACAAAGGGCTGAGGTCGATGGTGAAGGTAAAAAAACAAAACAAACCAAACAACCGTGAGTGAATAGAGTGAATAAGACATGGTTCTAGCATGGGAAGAGGTCACGATGCACCTGCAAGTTGAGGTCAGCCATACAGACCTAATAATTATTACACACAAGAAGAGTCTTGAATGAAAGAGGTTTCCTGGACCAGAACACCAGGTTCAAGATATTATCTGTACATCCTAGTGTTGTGAGGCAAGGGGAGTAGAGTGATAGACTAGACACAGGCACACAACTTTACAAAAGATACAATAATACTTTACACACTTACCAATCATGGGCTATATCCTTTTCTTCTTCAGATTAACTTTTCTATTTAAAATACTTAATTTTGAATTAAATAGATATTGGCTGTAAATAAAATCTCCTTTTATGGATTATTCAAGGTAACTATCCCCACCTCTCTGTTTATCGAGTCCATTGTAACAGTAAAGCTCTCTGTGTCTATCATGTCTAGCCAGTCTGCATCCATAATAAGCACTCAGATTACAGTTGAATGAATGAAAGGATTATAGATATGCAATACTGGTATTTTATTAGATTATTATCTTTTTAAATATATAATAAAATAAATGAAATTTCCTGTAAATTCTTCCTGTTATAGCCATGCTGAGAGGAAGAAAAGACAAAGCTGCTTGGTCATGATTGGCAGAAATGGGAAGTTAAGTACAGCCTGTCCTGGGAATAATTGTCATAACAAGGAAAACAAAAGTGAAAAACCTCATAAAACAGTTGAAAATAATGTGAGAATATAGGGGTAGTTCTTTTCTTTTTCTTTCCTTTTTTATTTTTGTTTTTTTGAGATGGAGTCTCGCTCTGTCGCCAGGCTGGAGTGCTGTGTCATGATCTCGGCTCACTGCAACCTCTGCCTCCCGGGTTCAAGCAATTCTCCTGCCTCAGCCTCCCGAGTAGCTGGGACTACACGTGCGTGACACCATGCTCGGCTAATTTTTGTATTTTTAGTAGAGACGGGGTTTCACTATGTTGGCCAGGATGTTTTTGATCTGTTGACCTCATGATCCGCCCACCTCGGCCTCCCAAAGTGCTGGGATTACAGGCGTAAGCCACTGCGCCCAGCCTCAGTTCTTTTCATTTTTATGACAGTGACAGTTCTATTGAGAAATTCCCAACATATTGTTATTCTTGCATTATTATTTCAAATTTTGAGGAGAATATAACTGTTACAATTAAATATGGGTATTGAATTTAAAATGTTTTATTAATCTTGATGATACTTTTTTACTGAATTTTATGTGCCTTGTATTAAATTGTTTTAATTTCATATGAAAATACCAAAAATGTTACACAATTTTCCAAAAACAAAGCAATGAGAAAGAATGAAAATATGATGACACATACAACCTACATTTAATCTTATCGTTAGAAATACATTCCTAATATATAGTTCCATATACATGGAATACAATGTATAGTTCCATAATAGGAAAAATTCTAAGCTTCAGCAACAGCTCTAATTTCTCTATTATTAAAACTTTAATTGCAATAGTATATGTTTTTTTTTTATTTAAGTATATTTTAATTTGCCATGTGGTTATTCATTTCTCTGATTCTTTATCAGAAAATCATTTCAGGCAAAAGGGAGTTGGAAACATAAGTATACGAATGAAACCACATTTATAAAGAGAGTTGCTGAGTTATTATTATATCTTAGGACTTGACCTAAACTTTTTACATCTATTAACTCATATACTTTTATTTTATAAAGATGTGAAAACTGAGATAAATGGACACAAAATTTAACTAGTTCAAGGTAGTTTAACTAGTAAGGGGCAAACCCATTATTATCCTTATTACTCTGTTGTACACTCAGTGTTTCCATAGAGTCCAGTAGCACTAATAAATCTTACTGGTAGCTATGGTATTCAGTATGTACAAAATCGGTAGCTATGGTATTAAATATGTACAAAATTAAATTGACAGACACAAACTTGACAGATTTCAATATTTTATTTTTTATTTTTTAATTTTAAATAATTAATTGACAAATATAGGCTGAAAAATGTCTATTTTTTCAAGGTATACAATGGGGGTGATTTGATATATGTATGCATTATCTAATAATTACTGCAATCAAATTAGCTAACATCCATCACCACTCATGTTGTACATAAGATTTCCTGAACTTCATCTTTTGCCTAAAAGTTCGTACGCTTTGACCAACATTTCCCCATTTCCATCACCCTGAGCTTCTGGCAACCATCATTTCAGTCTCTGCTTCTAAGAATTCAAATTTTTTAGATCTGTATATAAATTAGATTATGCAGTGCTTATATTTCTGTGTGTCCAGTTTTATCTGTGAAATGAATGTTAATGAAAGGAGTAGAGAGGATGTTTTGAGTTTAAGATTAGGGAATGAGTGTTACAGTAACCACTGAGGAAATATAGAAATGGAGAACAGAAACAAACATCATTCATTTGTTCGTATTGCTATATTTTGGTAGGAAACAAATAGAACCTCAAAGAAATAAACATGCATAAGTTTGTAAAATTGCTAAGATGTAGGAAATATAACCTTCAACTTAGTGTCCTAAACTATGGAATTAAGGGGAAAAATCTAAATTTTAAAAGTATGCCATGTTTACAACTTTCAGTAAAATTATTCTACAGATAAAGCTTTGAGTATACATCTCATCCATAAAGACCTAAACAGAAGTACATGCATAAGAAAATGAAATATTCAGTTAAAAACAGAGTTCAAAGGAAGAGCAGAATAATTAATGAATGTGCATTCTTTTCAATATCACTATGTTTTTGCTTCTATTATGACATGAGATTCTGTCTGTAGCAAATCATCCCAAGGGCATAAAACTCTAAAAATTGACATTAATGTAACAGCATTAGCAAGAACTAGGTTTTTATATGATAAATAAAAAGCAAAATCTAGAATCTGAAAGACATTTTCTATTTTGTAGAAAATGATAAGAAAATGATATGACTAAAAATTATTCTGATGTGTGTTTGATCAACTGACTCTTGAACATGTATTTTGACAGCATGTGCAATACTCCAGACATGATTGCTGTAGCTGTAATGCACACTCCAAAGTGTAAAAATGAAATGTTAGTCAGACTCTGGTAATAGTTTCTCAGTTATATACATTCAAAAGTGCCAAACCTAGGAATTAAGTCACTGAATGAAGAAATAAAACTGTGTGATTTACATTGATCATATGTACTTATAATGAGGATGGAGAGGTAGTTTAAAATTGTGACAGAGGTAATTAATATCTGAGTTTAAATAATTAAAATAATCTGACTTCTCAAAATGTATTTTACATTCTCAGTCAACTTAAGCTGGATCAGTGTATGAAGTTTTTGTAATCCTACATGATTTAAATCCTAACCAAAAACCCTTTGGTGTGATTAAGGTCCTATGGCGTGGTGGACACTGAGAAACCCCACTCAGTTCCCACTTTAAGAAAGAATTTGCTGCTCCTCCTTCCGGGAGTTTTGTCAGACTTAGCTGTCAGCACCCGTAAGGACTGCCTCAACCGCAGAGAGCTACCTCACCAGGAATCATGCCCTTCCTGGGTCAACCCACATCCAATGACTGATTGAGGCTGGGCAAAAAGGGCTGACCGTTTCTTCCCAAGACAAGATAACTCTGGTGAGCCATTTCAGTTCCACAGCTTCCTATGAGGATTGCTGAACCTGCTGGGCCCTCATTTTACATCACAGTTGAATTTTTCTTTCTTCTCAATCCTTGCTTCCTGCCCTCCTTTCCACAGGGGTTGATTCTTGAGCACTAGATGTTTCTTGGAATCTACTTCACAAAGAATCCAAATTGTGACATAAGATGTATGGATCTCATCAACAAATGTATAGTCTAGGCCTTAGGGTCACAAGGTCAAATTCTAGAGGAGCCAAGTGAGTAACTTGTGGAGTGAGTGAGTTCAAGTATCAAGTAGTGAGTGTGGTGGTGATATGGCAGGGGCCAGAGACTGGAGAGCACAGACCTCTGAAAAATCAAATTTAATCAAAATAAAATGTTGTGATTTTATTTTGAGGTGAATTGGTTTGGATCTGTGTCTCCACTCAAATCTCATGCCCACTTGCTATCCCCAGTGTTGGAGGTGGGGCCTGGTGGCAGGTGATTGGATCAGGGGGCAGTTTCTCATGAATGGTTTAACATCATCCCCTTCAGTGCTGTTCCTTTGGTACTGAGTGAGTTCTTGTGAGATCTTGTTGTTTAAAAGCATGTAGCACATAGCACCTTCCCCTCATTCCTCTTGCTCCAACCATGTGAGATATGCCTGCTCCTGTGTTGCCTTCTTCTATGAGTAAAAGCTTGCTGAGACCTCCCCAGAAGCAGAAACCACTATGCTTCCCATAGAATCAGTGGAACTGTGAGCCAGCTAAGCCTCTTTTTTTGTTTGTTTCATTTTTGTTTTGTTTTTGTTTTTTGAGACAGAGTCTCACTCTGTCACCTAGGCTGGAGTGCAGTGGCACGATCTCAGCTCACTGCAACTTCTGCCTCCCAGGTTCAAGCGATTTTCCTGCTTCAGCCTCCTGAGTAGCTGGGATTGCAGGTGCCCAGCACCATGCCTGGTTAACTTTGGTATTTTTAGTAGAGATGAGGTTTCACCATGTTGGCCAGGCTGGTCTTGAACTCCTGACCTCAAGTGATCTGCCCACCTCGTCCTCCAAAAGTGCTGGGATTACAGGTGTGAGCCACCGTGCCCAGCCCCTCTTTTCTTTGTAAAATACCCAGTCTCAGGTGTTTCTTTATAGCAGTGCAGAAACAGACAAATACATGAGGCAAACAAAATATATTTTGTAACCAAAGAGAAGCCTCTCTGTTAAATCTTCCAAGCATCAAGCCATATGTTAAGAGACATAGAAATAAAGCAATGCTCAGGGATTTCAAATCTAAAATCCTGATGAACATGTTGCATTTTCTGTCTAAAATAGGACTGTGCAAGGTCTAACACATATCGTTTCTGTGTTTTCTCATATGAGGGATAAGCCTTGCCAATTCCCTTCCAACTCTGTGGCTAACGAGTTGAGAATATAGAGATGACTGGGATCATAAGAAACAGTAGACTGAGCTGAGGGATTTTCTAGGCAACTACTGAGGGGGTTGGGAGGGAAGTTCTTGAGCATGGCTAACATGGAGCCAAAATATCATTTAGCCATTGTGAAATGGACAGCATTGCACCTTTGGTGACAAAATACTGAGTTTGAATGTTGCCTTTACTGTTACTATGACTGGAGACATAACCAGTGATCTCCATGCCTGTCTCCTCCTCTGCCAAATTATGTTAATATTAAAACTTCCTACTATATCTGGTTCATATCATTCTTATGGGTAATCATGTGAGTTAACGTATATGAAAACCATTTTTATGTATTTTTATATGTATTTATTCTTCAGAAATTTTTCAGGTGCTACTCATCTACCTAAGCAGAATCTAGTTATTTTAAAAATATGTATATGTGTGTGTGTGTGTGTGTGTGTGTGTGTGTGTGTGTGTGTGTATTCATTTGGTGATCTGTCCTTTCTGAATTTTTAATGTAGTTAACTGGATTCTATCGATTTGCATTTTAATGCAATTAAGGTAAGTATAAGTTTCTTTTTTCCATTTACTTTGAGTAAGAATAATCATGTAGAATACAGTGGATGAAAATGTTCTTTCAAGTTGGCCGGAATGTATTTTACTGGAAAGAAAATGATATAAAAAATGCACTGAATTATCACTTTCTTACCTTGAATAGAGAATGACCTTATAGAAAGATGAATTAAAATGCTTTAGAAGTTGAATGGAAACCTGCTAGTTCACTTAATAAAATGAAGCGTTGACTATCCAAGGCTAGCAATGGAGAAAAAATAATTCTTATCATTCTGACTCTTGTCCTCAAGATTCACTTTCTTCTCAAGGTCTGTTGATAATAACTACTGGAGTAAGGCTGTGGGAACAGAAAAAACAGACATTGTGTGTTCTTTAAGACCCCTGCCTAATTTGGCTATAAACTTCCCTGTTTCTCTCTATATTGTCTACAGTACACCCTTCAAATCAACAGCATGGAACTTAGCACATAAAAAAGTACTTGCTGTGAGATTTCTGAATGAATATAAATGTCAGAGACCAGAACGAAGCATTCAAGAGAGTTTTTACCACTGTCTCAGAGATCAAATAAAATGATGCAAACATGGAAAATTAACTTTCCATTATGTATCTGGGTGGCAAATTCAGGCTCAGTTAAGACCTCCTGTATATAGGGGTACCTTCTATTCTGGTTTGCTGTAACAGTCCCATTTATGATTTTTGTCCTAGGATAAAAAAATCATTTCTCTTTAAAGTCTTAAATGTAACCCAGTTTGTATGCAATATATGACCACTCTACATTTCGATATCCCTATCTTCATTTATAGTTTGCGGAAAGAGTCAGTCCTCCTCCACTTCTAAGGAACATCTGATATCTCCAGGATATTTTTTTGGATTCAGGTTTTATTAATGTCTTTCATTGCAAAATGTTTCCAATTATAAAACAATCAGAGAGCTCTGCATTAATAAACTTGCCTGTCTTTCATAAGGGCCAGAGATTTTGAAATGCCTGGTGGACAAACATACATATGCAAACACACATACCCAGTGCTACTAGCAGGTTGTTACAGCCATATCTAAAATATTCCAAATTCGGACTTGTGTGGCTCATACTTGGGTGGAGATGAAAAACCTCACGACTGAGCTTGGAGAAAAAGCAGCTGAAGCTTAGCATCCAGGCCAGGCCCAAGGGAGCAAGACATGGAGGCACACTGGATTCTTACCCCTTCTTGTCTAGGGTCTTCCTCCAATTCTGATGACCTGTCTGAAGAGCATCTTCCTGTGAAAATGATTAACCTTTAGAGTAGTGATCTCATTCAGACTGTAGTCCCAATCAACTTTGAATGGTTTTACTTCATGACCTCAGTAAAGAACACAAAAATAATAAAGTAAGATTAATATCTACATAAGAAATACACACTACCACTGCATAGATTATTTCCAGTATAATAGGATAGGCCTATGTCAGTTTGTAAAAACTTTATTAATAGAAGTTTTGTTGTCCTGTTCTATAATTGTATGGCATTCTTATACTTACGAATGTGAGCTATTTATGTCACATCTTGTGTCTTCTGTTTGACAAAATGGTTCACCATTAGAGGCTGGCCCTTTAACTACTCCTAATTATTTATACAATGGCTTACACACTCTCATAAGTGGCCGCTAAAGAGAGAGTTCACATGCTTTTAATTATATTGCTGTGCATATTAACGCAAGATAATTTTTGCCACTCCATCAAGACTGCCCCCAAATTGTCAGGGATTCCAAGAAAGAAAATCTCTCTCTCTCTCTCTTTTTAATTCTCAAGGAGGCAGCCCAAAAGAGAAAGAGAAGAGAGTAATAAACCAAGGTAAAGTTAAGATTGGACTAACTCAGCTGACAGATAACTATCCCCATGAAACCCAGGCTTGGCCCCTAGTAACAATGCCATGGAAGAATAAATAGAAATGCACTTGGAAAAAAATGACACTTTAGGAAATAATCAAATGGACTTGCATGGGTCACAACGCTTACTTCATACCAGGAAACGCTGCGTGAGGGTTCTCAGAAGTCGCATGACTCATATAGGCCATCAACTCTCAGGAATGGGTTCTGAGAATTTCAAATAAGACAACCCCATGCCGAAAAAAAAGAAAAAAAGCCTTGAAATCTTTATTGTATTTCATTAACAGTTTTTCTAGCTGTTACTTTTCAAGGCTTAAGAAATAAAGAAGACAGAAACCAATAGGTGGCCAGATAAGACTGTCAAATGCAATTTATAAAGCCTTAGAACTTTCTGGTCACTGTGAAACATAAAAACATAAAATCAGATGCATAGAAAATGCAGATTATAAACATTTTTTTTTTTTTTTTTTGCTGTTTAACTTACCACAATGCTATCTTGTATTTTACAGGAAATCATTTGACTCAATTAGTGACAAAAATAAAAACATGATTGTCTTAAAAAATAGTTCTAATTAATATGATCCTTCATTTTTTTTTTTTTTGAAGTGTCAACCCTCCCAACAGCATTTTGGTTCCATCTTTGAGAAAGAAAATTCGTCTTATAAATTGTGTGTATGTTTGTGTGTGTGTGAGTTTTCTTGTCTGATAGTTTTCTAACCCTAGACCACAGATTCTCGGGTGTAGTGATAATATGTGTATAGATCTTCCTTCTCCAACATTATCTATCAGAGTGCATATTAATGAGTGGATAATTGGAGAATACTTTTTTACGATTGTAATATATATTTTCACTTTCAAAGCAGTTTGACAACAGAATACTGTAATGAAAGTGAAACTTAATAAGAGACTACTGATATTTCCTAATACCGTGTGCGTGGATAACTAAGCACATCTCCAAAGTGAAACAACTTTCCCATTTTCATCCCATTTCTTTGCCATTCTTGTGTATAATTTATTTGATTGATTATTAGGAAATACAAGAAGACTATGAATATGAGTTTATTATCCAGTTTAGAGAAGTTTATATTTGAGCTGATATGAAATAGTTTATACCTAAAGCAACGCAATTCCCCAAAATCATGATTTTCAATTATGCTGCTCCCACTGCCTTTTTGTAAGGAATACTCCTAATGACACAGGTGCCATGGCCTGTGACCAGTAGGTGAATGCCAGAATCACAAAACAGCAAGTTTACATCCTGGGAATCCCAGCTTAGGCAATCTGAATATGACTTCATAACAACAAATGACTATGAAATTCTGACAAACTAAAGGACGATAGTGATATGTTTGTGTAGTGAATTAATGGAAAGAAAAGTATTATCCAGAAGGAGAGAAGCTGGAAGACACAGGCTGATTAAATATTCACTAGATGGATATCTCTGATGCTTAAACTTGGGTACACAATGTAGTTCAACCCCAGTTTTTGTTAATATACATTGTTGTAATCTTCCACAGCATGTTTAACAAAGTAGATAATGTAAAGCAGTGGTTCATTCCTAGCTGCACGATTGAATCCTTTAAGGAGATGCTCTCACTCCAGATTTTCTGTTTCCAGTATTCTAGGGCAGCAGATCTCAAATAATGGTCTCTGGACTTACAGCTTCAGCATCATCTGGGGACTTTTTAGAAATCCAAATTCTCAGATACTTCTCTAGACCTTCTAAATGAGAAAATATGGGCGGGTCTCAAAATCGTGTTAAAAAAAGACTTCCAGGTGGTCTTACTGTATCCCGAACTTGAGAATCAGTATCTAGGATGAGGTCTATGCATCAGTGTCGCTTAAATGTTTCTTGCAAGTCTCATGGAATCTGGAGTTGAGAAGCACAAGCCTTATAGGACCTTCTTTAAAAGGGGAAGGAGCATAGCATAGTGGTTTTAGAGAGTCGTGAGGAGCCAAGGCTGGCTTTGGAGCTGGAATATCAGGGTTAAAATTCATGCTCCTCCACTTCCCAGTTTTGTGACTTTGTATAAATTAATCTGTGCCTCAGTTTACCACCATATAAATCTGGTGATAATAATTGTACACACTTCTTAGTGTAGTTGTGATGATTAAATAGGCCAAGAAATGTAAAGCACCTAAAACAGTGCATGGCACCAAATAAATGCTCAATAAATGTGAGCTACAATACTTATCATTAAAGTATTATAATTTACATGCCTTGAGTATAAAGCGAATATCTTTTTTTTTTTTTGAGGCAGAGTTTTGCTTTTTTTGCCCCGGCTGGAGTGCAATGGTGCGATCTCGGCTCACTGCAACCTTGGTCTCCCAGGTTCAGGCGGTTCTCCTGCCTCAGCCTCCCGAGTAGCTGGGAGTACAAGCATGTGCCACCATGCCTGGCTAATTTTGCATTTTTAGTAGAGACTGGGTTTCACCATGTTGGTCAGGCTGGTCTCAAACTCCTGACCTCAGGTCATCTGCCCGCCTCAGCCTCCCAAAGTGCTGGGATTACAGGCATGAGCCACTGTGCCGGGACCGTGCTTTGTTTTTATGCTATAAGAAGTAATTAATTTTGAATAGGTTGAACTTAAAAAAAAAAATTAAGTTCTCAAACTTTTAACTTGCAGTAATGAAAACTCTTAAATATTTGTAAGTGGATATTTTCCGTTTCACCAATATCTATTAAAAATATTATCTTAATGTAGGATGGATGAATTTCTAGGATATATATTTCATCATATTTTTATCAGGTTATATCAGATATGGTTATTTGCCACTGTGACCATCATTATCAATAACAGTTGTTTGTCTCCAATTTCACAGGCTACTCCAATCTTCAGTTTTTAACCTGGAGTCCAAGAGCACCAACTTTAATGGATTGAACTCTATATGAATATAGTTGGTGTTTTTGGAACTCTCTTTGATTTTATAGATTTAAATTATAATTCTGAGTTAGAGTCACTAGACTCTCAAATGAATTCTTGGCACAAATATTTTGAAAATTAAAATATGAGGGACTCCCGTGTAAGAGGAATCAGACTTTTAAATTAATTGGCTCCTTTTACCTATGGCCTTTGCTTTGTCTTGTTTTCTCGCCTCTCTTGTTAATTACTACCTCTAGATCTGCTTATTATTCATTTGTGCTCACATATTTCACCTAGAAAATCTGAAAAACAGATCTGTTTAAGATAAGAATATACAGTTTTTGAAAGTCTGTAAATGTAAACCACACAGACTTTCCACACCTGGATTTAATGGCATTTGTTTTTTGCCTGTACAAAGTTCCTTTGGAGTATCATTTCATATATACAGTAATGATGTCAGGGTGAGTGAATTTAGAACTGCTTATACAATTGCCCAGTAGTCTGATTTCCTACAGGTTACAAATCTTGTATCATTCATTCCTGGATCACAGAATCTATTGCATTTCCTAATACATGCTATGTACTCAGTCATTAGTTTATGAGTGAAGAAATTATAACAACTCTAGGACATGCTGCTTTTCTGTAGAAGTTCTGTAATAGGCAACAGTGTAAATAATTAAAATATCAGTATTTGAAACAGATAAGACTGAAGATTTTTTCCTGATTACTTTTTAAAGTGTGTAGCTGTTGAGATCTTTTTATGTTTTATCATTGTGGGGCAGATTGGTTAGTTTATGACTGTAGAGGCTTATTTATAACTTAAGTTTATTAAGTATTTATTTTATATGAGTTCTTCCTTTGAGCTATGCCAATATCTAATCAGTTTACTTACAACCGTAAGATTTTTTCTTGTTTGTTTGTTTCCTCTTATTAATGAACAAATCACTTTGATATTGTGGCAGAATACTTACCATAGTTAACACTGAAAGTTACTCACTCATTCAACAAGTGTCTATTGAGTATCAACACGTGTCTTCTAACATACCTGTTTACTTTTACCTCCGGTTACTGCACATGCTCCATCTTCAATTTTGACATAGGTGTATTTGCTGAGTCAGAGCTCGCATATAAGTGATTCTACCTTTATCTCCCTTGGTTCTTACAATTTTAGCATCTCGTTCTTTGACGTCTACTGCTGCTGCCATCTTGGCATAGCAATTATTTATAGAAAGCCATGCCATGTAATAAAAATATAAATATTATTTATGATGCCCTAGTTATTGCTGAATTTATTTATATGGTCATATTTTATTTTTGAGATTTTCAGTAGCTTTCTTATACAGGGTACTTGATACAGAACACACTATTTAACCTTGTGTTGCATAATCTTTTTAAATCAATTTGACAAAGGGGTTTCTTTGGAAGAAAGATATTTGTTTTGTTTGCTGTTTTGTAAATAACATCTTCAAACTTGTTATGCTTTTTAAGGCTGGAAAGAAAGCCATATTGGAAATTAGAGTTGGATTCTAGCCAATATTCTGACAAGGTGTCATCTAACCTTGACATTCAGATTAACACGGATCCCTTAGTTTCTACCATGAATATTTACATATACCAAAGTTCAACTGTCCACTTTATTTGAAAGAACCTTTTTCAGACTGCTGATACATCTACTCTCTATTATATAGAAAAATATTTTAGAAAAATTGGGCTATTGCCAATTTATTCATATCATTGCATACAGCCATCTGGCAAATATTTTTCTTAATTGCTTTTTGGTGTGTTATGCACAGCAGGGAGCTGCTGTAACTCTCCTGACTACAATTTTCATATAATATGGAATGTATCCTTTAAGTAGATATTTCCACTTTCCGTTCACTCTTTGCCTCCTTTGTGTAAGTTCGAACTCTCCTTTTTCTTTTTTCTTTTTTTAAAATTTTATTATTATTATACGTTAAGTTTTAGGGTACATGTGCACAATGTGCAGGTATATCATTCACTTTAATAATGGACTTATGAGATATTTGATGGAAGTTTCTGCAAAATAACATATATATATATATATGCAAGTGAACATTTACGTGTATATGTATATGTGTGACATGTGCACACAAGAAAGAGTCTAACGGTAAACTTTATTCATTTCTTGTTCTCCTAATCTACCATTAATGGTGTGGGTATTATATTTCACCTGCCGACAAAAGTTAAATATATTTTAATACACAAACTGAACATTTGTTTATTTTCTACATGCACCTGTAGGCTTTTCATCACAATTTTCTCATAAAACTGTATTTAGTTTTTACATTGTTTGTCAACATGTCAGAATTAACTGTGACACTTTAAAATTACATTTTAATTTATATTAGTCTGTGGACACTACTGCATACCAGTTGAATCAGAATCTGATGGAATGTAGTCGTTAAGAATTTTTGGGCATTCTGATGTACGTTATCTTTGTTTAAGACCTGTTTTGTTGTGTACATTATTTGGCTTATATCTTGTTTTAAGTTTAGATAATTTTTAATAACTAGTGATACATTATAAAGCCTACACTTTTTTTCATTTAAAATGGAAAACAAGGAAATGCAATTAACACTATAAATTACTTGTATTTATATATCTGACTACTTAGAAGAAATATCCAGGATCTTTAATTTTTTTAAAGAAAAACTTTAAACTTTTAAGAAATGTTAGGAGTGATTTTCTTACTCTATTCAGCAGCTATAACAAAATACCATAGACTGAGGTAGCCTATAAACAGCAGAGATGTATTTCACACAGTTGTGGAAGCTGAAAAGTCCAAGATTAGGTGTCAGCAGATTTGGTATCTGGTGAGGATCAGTCTCCTGTTTCACAAATGGCACCTTTTAGCGGTGCACTCACATGGTAGAATGGACTAGGTAGCTCTCTGTGGCTTATTATGTAAGGGTTCTAATCCCATTCATGAAAGCTTTGCCCTCATAACTTAATTAGTTCCCAAAAGTCCAACTCCTGAAACGATTACATTGGTGATTAGGTGTCAATATATGACATTTAAGGGGACCCAAGCATTCAGATTGTAGCAGTACTCTTAGCAATTTATTCAATTTCATGTCTTCTAAAATATGTACTATGCTTTTTAGGACATCATAGGTGATTAGCAAATGTTAATTAAGTGAATGAAGAATATTCAGAGTAGCGTGTGGGATATAGAATGATGGTTAACTTGGATTTTGTTGTTTCCATTTGTAATACACTAAGTTTCATATCACAGTTATAAATTCTTATTTTGTAATAATAAATTCACCATTACACCTTGGGTAGGACAGAATTTTTACAGCATAAAGTTGTGAAAGCTCTTGAAAATTTCTGTTGCCACTTAACTGTTCAAACAGCATTCAAAAACTTATTTAAATTAATTATATATGGAAGAATATAAAAGTAGATCCACCTAATTGATATACCTAATTATTCTAAACTAATTATAATCCATGCTGCTGCTATGACCTTGCAGAAAGACTCCTTAGCATGTTGAAATATCACAGTCTTACTAGGTTTGAACATTTAATGGCATCACGAACACCACCCGCAGTAAATTCGTGGGGCAAAACAAGCTTTAAGAACCTACGTCTAGGGAACTGATTTTGTTTTTATGGCTTTAGGTTACAGGTGTTGTTATATGCTTCTGGGACATAAAATTACATGTTTTATATCTTTTTCAATTTTGTCACAATTAGGAATGTAGGATATCTTAAATTTGTACCTTAGTTCTTTGGTATGGAAATTGGAGAAAATGTAACTATTTTTGTAAGCCTTATTAATTAAAGGATGAATGCACACATGTATTCAACAGGAACCCAATGGAATAATATAAAGTGCTTCTTGGTCTGGTATCTAGAACATTTACAGTTAAATCAGATTATTATAGATATTAAATTATGTATTATTAAAACTATAAGCAAATAATTTGCACATGGATGGAGAGATGGCCAATATCCTTTTCTTTAGACTATACAAAGTATTTATCAGTATCTCAACAAGCCAAAACCACATCCGTTCACATTTTTAAGAATTTTCACATTTACTTTAGAAAATCAAAAATTAAACTATAGATATTGTGATTATTATTGAATGTTAAAATAAAATGGAGGTGTAGTACAAAACACCTTATCAATTATGTAGTCGTAATTGTTTGCATGCATACAGCATTTAACACAAATTAATCAGAATATTGTTATGTTAAAATAAAATTTGTCTTATTCATTGGGAAAAGCTTTAGCATTCTTGAGCTTTAATTTAAAGAGTGGGAAAGAATGTGTACAATGGTAATTTTTGGCACTCAGGAAGAAGCAGAATGTTATCTATCTTGGATGTTATTCTTGGTCTGTATATCTGCACAATTTTCCTGTGATCTACCACTAGGGCAGGTGTTGAGAGATGGAACTTGAATAGTCAATGGAAATTAAAGATACTGTGTTTGAATCTGTCATGCCAAGCAAGGATTCAAGATTGTGACTATAATAACAAGAGAACAAAACAGGAGTGTAAACTATTTGAACTAAAGTGTAAGGTGGGGCTTTCCCACAGAGAATTTAATAAGATCCTGACTATTGGGAACAGGACACAAAGTTATTGATGGCTTATAAAAATCTCTGACCTGCAAGTGCAAACTTGAGCTAAGGGTTATGTAGACTGATTCAGGTACCCATTCCAAATACCTATTCCAGGATGGCATGAGGACTGGCCAATCAATAGGAGACTGAGAGTATGTGAGGACAGAAAACTAAAACTTTAAATATAGGAAAACCCTCCCCTCCCCAAATAGTAAAATATCATATAACTCATATGCATAAAAATTGGCTGACCACTAAATATTATAGTTGAATGTAAACTGCATATGATCAGGGCAATACAGATGCTTTAGTCTCTTCCTGGTCGTATGCCTTGTCAAGAAGAATTGAACAGAAGCTCTGAAACATTGAGTTAATTGTGCTTTTTAATGGCTTCTGTTAAGCAGGTATGACTGTCATTCTTCCAACTTAAGCAAAACTATGCCTATGACTTATTAAATAACTGTTTAATACATTATTAAATTTTTGTGTCTGTGAACTTGAGTAACCAAATTAATTGAAATGCTGTGTTAGATCATAAGCCCCTTTGAAGTTAATTACAATCAGTTGCTAGAAAGAATTTTCCAAGATATATTGAAAATATACCAAGCTATAAATATTTCCAAGGTATAAATTACAATAAAAAATGTTTAAAGTGTGGAATGTAACAGTGGACAATGGTGTATGACCTTGAGTCAACTGACAATGAATAAAATAGAACATATTAAAAGTATGTTTTAATTATCACTTCAAACCACTTAAATGTCTTTAGACTAATAAAATCCAATCTGTGCTAGGCAGCAGGGGAGGGTGGAATTGATGTCTCTGTTGTAATGTTAATACCAGTTAGAAGACTTTGTAGTATTTAGAGCCCAAGTAGGCTGACATCTACAAAATGTCATAATTTTGTTTCTTGTTTTCAATGTTAGGATGACCTTGGGTAAAAGACAGCATCTTTTTATTTTAGCTTCTTTATGGTAAAATATACATGGTTGTAAGTTTCAGCTTTTATTCAGTGGGTTTACTTGGTGATATCAGATTCTGACTCTAAAACCGTGAAAACTTGAAAGGTGGAACTACCTATATGGAAATTATTGTAGAGGAGATCTTAAGAAAAAAAAAAAATCTTTGACATTTTCTTCCTGTACCTGCTTAGCTTATAGGCAAAAATCACCACAGAAAAATAAGTGACAATTTAATTCTTAAAACTCCCAATATAATTTTCCCATTGCATCATTTTATATCATGCTCAGTAAGTTTTTAGATTCAACCTAAAATTATCTTATATTTATAAATATTCTCTTCTTTTTCTTTGTTCTATGTTCAATAACATAAACCTGGTTGAGATTGGGCTATAAGATTTGTATCCTTAACAGGCAGGGGTAGAACAGGATCATTTTTTTTTAACCTGGACTGGCACATTGATGCCTCATCTGTGTTATGATTTAATGTAAAAATAATTCTGAATCTGTGAAATATATTGATGTTTTACTTTAATGTGATTGCTTTATCGACACCTTGATGTTCCCCACTCTTGGCATCCTATTAAGAGATAACTTTGAGAACATCAAATGGTAATGGTCCCTAGGCTAGGGTCAGGAATTTATTGCCATTTCTAGGGTTGATAATGGGTTTAGCTTGGGTTTTATTTATTTACTTATGAGATGGGTCTTGCTCTGTCACCCAGGCTGGAGTGCAGTGGCACAATCACAGCTCACCACAGCCTCGAACTTCTAGACTCAAGTAATCCTCCTGTCTCAGCTTACCAGATAGCTCCGACTATAGATGTACAACACAATGCCCAGTTAATTTATTTATTTTTATTTTTTTCATAAAGACTCTGTCTTGCTGTGTTTTCCAGTCTCAAATCCCTTGACCTCCCAAAGTGGTGGGGTTACAGGTGTGAGCCACCATGCCCGGCCTAGCTTGGGTTTTAAAGTATAGTGAGGCATCTGGTATGGGTGGGAGCTTGTCCTGGTCACATGAGGCAGGATGGGAAAAGGGCAGGGAGACTTGCAGCTAGTCATGGAAGTGGGTCCATCAACAAAGGTATAGGTTATTGCAGAGGTTGTCTGTTATAAAATGCTATTCTTTTATAGTCTGCTATCATGAAAGCTCTGATTGTCTGCTCTGTATTAAAAAATTAAAAGATACGTGTGTTCTACACATAAGAGAGAATATACAAGGACTGAGTAGTGTCCCTCAGAAAACTGAGAAGAAGAAACAGTGGCAGACACTAGCTGAGTCTTGCTATGTTCCCCAAAAATGGTACTTGCCACATTATTGCTTTCCCCTCAATCCCCAAAGACAGTAACATAGCATTATGGCAAGATATTGCAACTAAAACATCCTGGAAAACCTGTCCAAGCACATACTTAGAATTTCTTAGCAATATCTCAGGATGAGTATGGGATTGGAAGGGCTGGCCAACTTTCCATGGTGGAAGTCAAGAGCTCATACTCCATAATGTGTCTTAGAGGAGGACAGAGAAAATAAACAGTGGCTTTTCATGCCATGAAATAATGAAAATGCATTGATAGATCAAACTTGAATGTGCAATACATTGTTTTCTGTTATCACTAATCAAATACGTGTTAACACTGAGACATTTTATTAGAAAAATTGGTTAATTTGGCAAGACTGTATCCATTGCGAAATATTGCCTCTTTTGTACTTACTGAACTTAGGCAATAGATTGAAAACATAAAAGGCTAAAATGCAGTGTTTATTTACAAACGGAAATAATTCTAAACTACCTGATCATTTGAGGTCCATAACCTGAAAACACTTTAATCACCTAGATTCTATAAGCTGAGGAATTAATTTATTTAACAATTTTCAAAATACTGAGATATTTAAGAGCACCAGGACACTCCATGACATATTTACTGTAAGAATTCTTCATGAAGTACTAGTAATTAAAAACTCAAGGAGTGTAAGAGACTTAAAGAACAATTTCTTCTTTCAGAGTTATTAAAGAGTACCACGATGGTGAGATCTGATTCAGGAGGACAAGTTTACTGTGATTATCACAACAGGCAAGGTCTCTTTGTTGACCGGAAATACAACAAAGCACTTTATCTTGAAGAAGGGCAACCAGAGACTTATTATAGGACAGGTCAGCTGGACCATTGCCCAGGGCTGTAATCTATAAGGAATGTCAAAATGTCATTAAAAGGCAATGAGCTGGAGAACATCTTATTTACTAGAACTCCCCTAGAGGGAGAATGTGCCTTGTAGTTCAAAGGGATACTTTGATAAATTACCAGTGGTGTGGGGTAGGGCAGAGGAGGGGGAGAGTTGGGAGGGTGGGAAATGGGAGAAGCCACTAGACTGGATGCCAAGGTAGCTTCCATATAGGAGAAGTACAGGAGTTTACTAATACTCTACACACACACACACACACACACACACACACACACACGTTAGTATTATCAAGTGTTTCCACCAGCAATTTATTTCATAAATTGCTAAATACATTTTAAGAATCTTAAATTCTGTACTAAATAAACCTACAGATTAAATACTATTTTTAAAATTATACTTTTATTTGGATTCAGTTCCAAGGTCAACACCATCTCCTCCCCGAATACAAACTTAGCAGTTCTTGAGCCATTTCATCTAAAAAGCACAGAAACTTCTTGCTTAACAAAAGCATGTCTGACTTCCAGCAAATTATTTTTATTAGGAGAAACAAAATACTGTGGTATTTACCAGGAATTGTGACACTTCATTTATACACACACTTTATTTAATCCTTACCTTGACCATAGATTACTTACATATGCTAAGAGCCAGGACTCTAGTCCAATTCAAATCTGTCTGACCCCAGAATCCTTAGCATTTTCGATTGTGTTTCTGGAAATAGCCTTACCATAAACCGCAGTTGCACTTTTTACCACCTAATGTGTTCGTGGGAATTATTTTATTATTAGTTTTAGTTACAGAAAATAACTAGGCTAAGTATACTGAAATATGGAATACATGCTGCAGGAAAAAACAAAACAAACAACACAACAACAACAAAACAAAACAGGAAAACGGCACACGCTTTCCAGAAGAACAGCTTGGTCCAACATTGAAGTGCTGTTAGTTTGCTCTATGCTGTGGTCACTGCTTCTTTCCACATGTCCCTTTCATTTATTTCTCTCATGGAATATTGACTTCCTTTGTTCCTTATCTCCTATAGCAGCAATATACTGTCCACTGCAGCCTGAGAGTTTCTGGCCTGGCTTTACTATATGCCCCTGAGGATAGGAACTTGTCAAGTCCTGTTAACCCTGATTCCCAATTCTTTACCTCAACTACTGGCAAAGGTTTGGAAAATCTGGATCTATTGTACATTAGTGATGGGAATGTAAAATAGTACAGTCACTTGTGAAATCTGTTTGAAAGTTTCTTACAAAACTAAATGTACAAATACCCATATAACCCAATGATTTCATGCTCGGGCATGTATTCTAGAGAAATGATAGCATACATTCACACAAAACCTCTACATAAATGTCCATAGCAGGTTTATTTGTAATAGCCAAAAACTGGAATCCACCCATATGTCCTTCAAGAGGTGAATGGTTAAATAAATTGTAGAAAATACATATCAGTGAATATTAGTAATAAAAAGTAATAAACTAAACTTGCAACAATTTGGATGAATTTTTTGCAAATTATGCAGAATGAAAAAAGCCAATTCAAAAAAGTTGTATATTGTATAATTCTATTTGTCTAAAATGTTTCAAATGGTAACATTTACGAGATGAAGAACAGATTATTGGTTGTCAATTGTTAGTGACATCAGAGGGGCAAGTGAGAAGGAAATGAGTGTGAGTACAAAATGGCAAGAAGAGAGATCTTTGTGATGTTGGCAATGTTTGGTGTCATGCCTGTGACTATGGTGGTAGACATGGAAAGATGTACAGATGATAAAATTGTAGAGAGATTAATACACACGTCCATACACACGTACAAATGAATACAGGTAAACCTGGGGAAAGTTGACTAAGATAGGTGGGTCATATCAGTATATCAGTGACAATATCATGGTTGTGATACTATAGTTTTGCAAAATGTTATCACTGGAGGAATTGCACAAAATGTACGTGAGGTATTTCTATATTGCTTCATATATTGGTATGTAAATCTGCAATTATCTGTGCCTTTTTTTTTTTTTTTTTTGAGATGGAGTCTTGCTCTGTTGCCCAGGCTGGAGTGCAGTGGCGCGATCTTGGCTCACTGCGAGCACCGCCTCCTGGGTTCACACCATTCTCCTGCCTCAGCCTCCCAAGTAGCTGGGACTACAGGCACCCGCCACTACGCGGGGCTAATTTTTTGTATTTTTAGTAAAGATGGGGTTTCTGTGTTAGCCAGGATGGTCTCGATCTCCTGACCTCATGATCCGCCCGCCTAGGCCTCCCAAAGTGCTGGGATTATAGGCATGAGCCACTGCACCCGACCTATCCGTGCTTTTAAAACGTAGATCACTAACTGGTTGTCTCCTAAATTAGTGAATGAATGAATGAATGAATATTTAGTTGCCTGTTCATCTGTAAGGAATTATGACTCATCTTCTTTTTTACTTTTTAATTGATGACCTAAAATTACATTTAGATTTGCTAGATTCATTCATACCAGTTATAGCAAATAGAAAGGTGAGCATTTTTCTAATGGTAATGACATGGATAGTGTATTTAACTTCCAACGTTAATACTAAGTTTTAAGGGGGCGACTATTGACTAAAGGTTAAGCTAGAGTTTAAATTATTTTAGAGCTAAAGTCACAGTTTTTGATCGATGATTCCCAATATTAAACAGATTTATGAATTGCATTATAATATTGTTAAGTTATTTAATATACGATATATAGTTCATGATCTCTTACCAACGTACTAGGAAACTACATTGCCCAAATTCTGAGTAATGCATACTCTATCAAGAATTTTCAAGATAAAAGCACTGGGTAGATGCTATTAGGAATAATGCTTTAGAGATATGTCACATTACAGCATTTTTATGCCCTTTACACCTAAAAGGAATCCTGTTCTTCTGTCTACAGTTCTCCAAAGACTCAGGCCCATTTGAAAAACATTCTGTCAGTATTCAGGTTTTATACGAACATGGCTGCCCATTGTGTTATAATGTTATATGAACATATGGATATAACATCAACTGAAAACATAAAATAACAAGTTATACTCCAAGTACTTATAAAGAAGTACATAATCTGCTCTTTGATATCTCTTATAAAATAAAACCTGCCTAATGTAAACATACACATAGTATTTAGGGGTGATAGGAGGACGTTCCAGGCCTTCCAATCATAGACCTTTTGATCAACTCCGATCAACATAACTAAATATTTAACAACCACATTTTGACGGTTGACACTAAGTACACATTTTTTCCTTGAAACCTTTGTGATTCATTTTGGAGGACAGTACCTGAACACCAACTTCTACTTTAAGCTCAACCTGGTAAGACATAACAAAACTAAATTCTAAATGTTTATTTTCCTTGCTTCTCTGAATGAATTTCACTCATACTAAAGATGTGTAGGAAGTTGAGCTCATGGTGTTGTGTGGGTGTATTTTGTGCTTTCCACTTATTTTTGTGTAGCTTTCCAATTTTTGAGAATTACAGTCTTTCCAAGTAAAGAATTTTATGAAAAATGTTTATAGATTGAGATTGTTGAAATAAGCATGGTAATTACCCATTTTCTGCATTCTTTAGTAATGTCAGTATTTCTAAATAGCTAGCTCCATTATTCTTTCCATGATATCTCATTTTGGAGAAGCACTTATTAAATTTTGCAAAGCTTAGTGAAAACTTAATTTGAGTAGGGTCACATATGTAATATGGATGCCAGGATAATTGGCCAATTAACTGCAATGCCTTAAGATTTGATTTCTTCTTACCAATCCAAGTAATTGTCTTTAACTTCTTAGGGACTCCTAAGTGGTGTTTCCTGAGAAAATACAGGATGTGCTATCAGCACAAGGCTTTATAAGGAAGAACTACTTACAATCAAGTTTTAGACCCTCAAATATATTTGACATGTAATTTGGGCAGAGATAGTCAATAAATAACTAGTGTGTTTTGACTATGTGCTAGACATTTCTCTGGTATCAGGGGAAATAGATATATATATATTCCAGATATATATATATACACACACTATATATACACACATATGTAATATATATACATATAGGTATATATGTGTATCTAATATACTTATATGTATATATCCGTGTATATATGGTTGAACAGAGTTATTACTGCCTCAATTACGGCAACAAAAATGAAAGGGAAATTAGGATTGTCTTATTAGAAGGACTTAAACTCTGATATAATTAATTTTAGCTTAAAGTAGTACTAAAAGAAACTCTTGGCAAGTGGAGTGATGTAATCCTGGAAATATGCTGATTTTAGAAGTCTTTTGAATACATTTAGGGACATGAAATATTGAAGGTCGGAGTCTGGTACTGAAGTTTTACTGATCGTTTTATTTGTGATGATCAAAGCCTTAAAAAATTTGCGATAATGGAAATATGGTGCTGTATTGGGAGCCAACCCAGATGCTCCATGACTAGTGAAGTTATATGCATAAAATTATCTGTATTTGCATGTGCTCATCATTATGCAAAGAGTAAAGCATACTGCATCAGAACCTTTCAGAATACAATGATTTTGGCAATGCTGTATGGAACACAGTCATAGAGATGTACTCATGTTAGAGCAGCAACATTTTTGAGGTATTTGAAGAATACATATAAAGATCATTTTTAACACAGAAAGTTTACTAAATAATAATTCTTAAATGTTGCTCTAATAAATAAGAGTTCATACATGTTTTCACTCTCTTCAAGAGTATATGTGTGCCTGTAATCTCAGCACTTTGGAGGCCAAGGTGGGCAAATCTCTTGAGGTCAGGT
This sequence comes from Hylobates moloch, assembly GCF_009828535.3. Classification (NCBI taxonomy): domain Eukaryota; kingdom Metazoa; phylum Chordata; class Mammalia; order Primates; family Hylobatidae; genus Hylobates; species Hylobates moloch. Next base: position 24,185,804 of record NW_026652289.1, on the reverse strand, counting down.
GTTCAAGACCAGCCTGGCCAACATGGTGAAACCTCACCTCTACTAAAAACAAAAACAAAATTAGCCAGGTGTGGTGGTGAAGGCCTGTCATCCCAGCTACTTGGTAGGTTGAGGTAGGAGAATCGCTTGATCCTGGGAGGCAAAGATTGCAGTGAGCCGAGATCATGCCACTGCACTGCAGCCTAGGCGACAGAGCAAAGATTCCGTTTCAAAAAAATAGAGTAAACGTGTGTGTGTGTGTGTGTGTGTGTGTGTACATGCATGCCTGCGTGTATGCGTGTATGTTGTAAGATGTTTGATAGGGCCGGGCGCGGTGGCTCACGCTTGTAATCCCAGCACTTTGGGAGGCCGAGGCGGGCGGATCACAAGGTCAGGAGATCGAGACCACGGTGAAACCCCGTCTCTACTAAAAATACAAAAAAAAAATTAGCCGGGCGTGGTGGCGGGCGCCTGTAGTCCCAGCTACTTGGAGAGGCTGAGGCAGGAGAATGGCGTGAACCTGGGAGGCGGAGCTTGCAGTGAGCCGAGATTGCGCCACTGCACTCCAGCCTGGGCGACAGAGCGAGACTCCGTCTCAAAAAAACAAACAAAAAAAAAAGATGTTTGATGAAGATTCTTTTCATGAACAGAAAGGAAACAATATTGTTTAACTCCTTTTCCTGCCTCTTTCCACTTGGATGGGAAAATATATAAATAGTACAGTAACAAGAGAGCTAAAATTTAATATGAGCTGAATTCGAGTGCTGATAAAATATTCTTTTATAACTAAAATAGGCACTGTTTAGGAGCTTCAAGGAAAGCTAGACCTGTTCTTTCAAAGACCTGAGACAATATATTTATTAGGACTTTGGGTCTCAGTTTTACTGTACCCAAGGCAATTTTTGACATGTAATTTGGGCAGAGATAGTCAATAAATAACTAGTGGCTTTTGACTATGTGCCAGGCACTATTCTGGGCAACAGGAAAATATCAGATAGTCAAAATCCCAGACCCTTAATTATCTGGCATGAGGAGTCTCTAATATCTGGGAAAGAAAATACAACAAAAAACAGAAGAAGTAGAAAAATCACAGTGAATAAATGGAGTATGTGGGGGGAAGGGTGGATTAAAAACTAGAGCAGATGTAGGGTACTGCTGTTTTTTTGAGGGATCATAATTAATCACATTTTTTCTTCCCCTGTGAGTTACAAACCAACTGAGAAATAGACATGGAGTTGGACAGATGGAGAACAAAACTTCAGCTTTATTACTGCTAAAACTGGTTGGAAGGACATGACCTAGATACATGGCCACAATCTGGTGTTCTAGTACTTGCTCTCTGAGTTGAACTTCTCCATACAAAACTACAGCTTGCCCCAGTAGCATTACTGTGAGATTAGGGAACATAGCCAAATGCATTGTACTGTCCTTAGCCAGGGGCTGAACCACACATGCCCAGTTCCTTCTTTCTAGCTTATCAATTATATCTCATCCGTCCTGGTTATGGTGAATAAGGGGGCTTTAAGGATAGGTAGACATGTTCTTTCAATACATGGCCTTGGTGAGGATTTGAATGAGGATTTCTTTCCTCTGGAAATATGAAGATAGTTTGCTTCAGGGTCCCTTAGGTACAGGTAGGAAAACCCTGGGTAATAGGCCAGAGCTACATGACACAAATTAAAAGAAAAAAAAAAACATAAGGTCTTTAGCAAGTGTCTCCTTGTTGAAGCAGGTAACTTGGAAACCTTGGTTGAAGTTTTGTCTGTTAACTCAGGGCAAGTGATTATCTTTGGCAATCATAAACTCCCCAAAGAAACAAAGCTGTTTTGTAAACTTAGAAGGACTAGCAGTGTAATGATTGAAGGTATAAGGGGTGTACATAGCACAGGAGAAATGCTGAGGGTGCCAGGGAGTTTTTCTCTGGGTAGAAAATCCAGGTTTTTTTTTTTTTTTGAGACGGAGTCTCGCTCTGTCGCCCAGGCTGGAGTGCAGTGGTGTGATCTCGGCTCATTGCAAGCTCCGCCTCCCGGGTTCAGGCCATTCTCCTGCCTCAGCCTCCCGAGTAGCTGGGACTACAGGCGCCCGCCACCGCGCCCAGCTAATTTTTTGTATTTTTAGTAGAGACGAGGTTTCACCGTGGTCTCAATCTCCTGACCTCATGATCCACCCGCCTCGGCCTCCCAAAGTGCTGGGATTACAGGCGTGAGCCACCGCGCCCGGCCAAAAATCCAGTTTTTGCTGTAATGGTATGTGAGACAGTCAGACAAGAAGTAAAGAAGTAAACCGTATATCTGATATTTGATCACAATCATAACACACCATACCACCAGGTCTTTGCTATTGCTCAGTACAAGCGACACTTATGGAAAATCAATGCTTAGGTAAATTACGTATAGTGGTCTAAGTCTGTGCACGAACCCAAGAGCACAAAGTCCAAAAACAAGAGCGTGCAAGACAGCTCATCTGGCCCAGAAACATAGAATAAAGATTCCTAGTGAGTATATGTTACTGGTACCTAATTAATACTTGGGTATACATTTTTATTTCTCAGATTTACTTAATTATGTCTCTGTTGCAGAAGTGAAAGTTTGAAAGATGCTATAGAAATGAAAAAAATCCTAAAAACTAGTTTCTACATGTAGTAGGGAGAATTCTGAAAGTGGTTTCTCAAGATTCCCACACTTTGGTTATTCAATCAGACACGAATCTAGGTACTGCTAGGAAGGGACTTTGAAGGTAGAATTAATTAACTCAATAATTGATTTTAAACTAGGGAGATTATCCTGGATTATCCAGGTGGGTCCAGTGTAGTCACATCAGTGTTTACAAGCAGCAGAGGAAGCTTCAGTCAGATAAATGCCTCAAAAAATAATGGCAGAGGGGAGTTGATGCAGAAGAGGAGGGCGGAGGGAGTCAAAAGTAAGAGAAAGACACCACCACATCTGCTAGCATTGAAGATGGGACCGAAAACGGGATGGAGGTGACTTTGGGAAGATGACAAGAATCACAGGCTGAATGCTGGGAGGAAAATGGGAACCTCAGCCCCACAACCACATAGAACCAAATTCTGTAAACTGCCATAGAATCTCCAGAATGGAATGCATTCCTACCAGCACCTTGATTTTGGCCCTGTGCAGAGGGCTAGCTGTTCTATATTGTGCCCATACTTGTGACTCACAGAAACTGTGAAATAATAAATGGGTGTTGTTTAAGCTATTAAGTGTGTGGTCATTTATTACGGCAAAAATAGAGAACACTTTGCACAAATGTGTTTGGGATATTCTATTAGGTAGGGCTTACTTGGACTTGTGAGCATGGCCTATGAGCTGATCCAAGAGTTGTTCAGACAGTCCAGTGCATAGTAAAGTTAAGTTACCAGATTCCATCTAGCATATATTTAAATAGAAATAAGAGAATTAGCTCCCACTTTAGAGGTTTGCGACCAAGTATACTCTCAGAAAGCTCTGTTGGTGTTCACTAAGGAGGGCCACAAACTAGACAGTGAATGTTTAAGTTAAAGGTTGTGGTAGGCAGAATAATGGCCCCAAAGATGTCCATGTGTCTGGAACTGGTGATTATGTTATATGTCAAAAAATAATTAAGGTTGCCAATGGAATTATAATTGTTAATCCTCTGGTCTTAAAATAGAAAGATTATTATATAATAAAAATTAGGTGGGTCCAAGGTAACCCCAGGAGTCCTTAAAATAGTTTGAGTGAGATATAACTATGGAAGAAAGGCAGAGATGTGCATTTACTGACTTTGAAGACTGGAAAGAGGCCTCTATAACCTGGAGAAGGCAAGGAAGTGAAATCTCTCCTAGAACCTTCAGAAAGGAACACAGCCCTGCTGGCACTTTACTTTTAACCCTTTAAGCTGGGCGCAGTGGCTCATGCTTGTAATCCCAGCACTTTGGGAGACCGAGGTGGGCAGATCACCTGAGGTCAGGTGTTCAAGTCCAGCCTGACCAACATGGTGAAACCCTGTTTCTACTAAAAATACAAAATTAGCTGGGCGTGGTGGCACATGCTTGTAATCCCAGTTACTTGGGAGGCTGAGGAAGGAGAATCACTTCAACTCGGGAGGTGGAGGTTGCAGTGAGCTGAAATCGTGCCATTGCACTCCAGCCTGGGCGATGAGAGTGAAACTGTGTCTCAAACAAATAAATAAGTAAACAAAATAAAAAATAAGTAAATGAAAATTTTACCCCAGTGAGACTTGTGTCAGACTTCTGACATATTTCAAATACAAATTACAAATTTGTGTTTACCAAGCTTGCCCAACCTGTGGCCCACGGGCCACATGCAGCCCAGGATGGCTTTGAATGCAGCCCAACACAAATTCATAAACCTTCTTAAAATGTTATGAGATTTTTTCTTTGCAATTATTTTTAGCTCATCAGCTGTTATTAGTGTTAGTGTATTTTATGTGTGGCCCAAGACAATTCTTCTGATATGGCCCAGGGAAGCCAAAAGATTAGACACCCCTGGACTTGAAAGCCACCAAGATTGTGATAATTTGCTTCAGCAGCAAATAGAAAACTAATACAAAAGCAAGTTGGCTTAAGTACAACTTAAATTGTTTCCACTCAATTTAAAACATTTACAGTCACATGACAGTGTTTTAGTCAACCATAGACTGCGTATATGATGGTAATCTCAGAAGACTATAATGGAATGAAAATTTCCAATCACCTAGTGACATTATAGACTTTATTACATCATAATGAAAACACATTATTCATGTGTTTGTGATGATGCTGGTGTAAACAAAGCTACTGTGTTGCCAGTCAATAGAAGCATAGCACATACCTTTATGAATACTGCATAGTACTTGATAATGATGATCAATGTCTTTGTTATAGGTTTAGATATTTACTACACTATAATTTTATCATTATTTTAGAGTGTACCTTTTCTACTTGTTAAAAAAAAAGTTAACTGTAAAACAGCCTCATGCTGGTCTTTCAGGAGGTATTTCAGATGGCAGTTACTATAGGAGATGAAAGCTCTATGCTTGTTGTTGCCCCTGAAGACCTTCCAGTGGGACACGGTGTGGAGGTAAAAGACAGTGATATTGATAATTCTGATTCTGATCCTAGGCTAATGTGAGTGTTTGCATCACAGTTTTTAAAAAAAAGATTAAACAGTTAAACCTAAAGAACTTTAAAAGTATTGGGCCACTGCACTCCAGCCTGGGCGACAGAGCGAGACTCCGTCTCAAAAAAAAAGAACTTTAAAAGTAGAAAAAAATCTTACAGAATAAGGTTATGAAGAAAGAAAACATTTAAGTACAGCTGTACAATATGTTTGGGTTTCAAGCTATTACGAAAGTCAAAAAGTTAAATAAAAACACCTTTATAAAGTAAAAAAAGTTACAGTAAGCTAAAGCTAAATTATAATTAAAAATAAAAATATTTTTTATAAATTGTAGCCTAAGTATACAGTGTATATAAAGTCTACAGTAGTGTATAGTAATGTTCTAGGCCTTCACGTGCACTCACCACTCATTCATCCAGTCACCCTCAGCAACTTCTAGTCCTGCAAGTTCTATTCATGGTAAATGTCATATATTCAGGTGTATCATTTTTTCTTAATTTTTGTACTATGTTTTACTGTACCTGTTCCATGCTTAGATATTCAAATACTTACCATTGTGTTATGATTGGCTGTAGTATTCCATACAATAATATGCTATAAAAGTTTGTAGTCTAGGGGAAATAGACTGTACCATATAGCCTAGGTTTGTAGTACGCTATAGCATCTAGGTCTGTGTAAGCAAATTCTATGATGTCACATAATGATAAAATTACCTAAGGACACATTTTCCAGAAGGTATCTCCATCATTAAGCAATTCATGACTGTATTTAGTTCAGTTCCTTCAGTGAACTATTCCTCTTATTTCATCCCTTTCATGTATTCTACTCTACCTCCTAAATCTATTTCAATTCCAATAATTCTTCAAAATCATACTCCTATGTATTTCATAATTTAATGTGCCCATGAATCACTTTCTTATTACGGTAGAATGTAAATTCTGATTCAAACTGGGGTGGGGCCTTAGATTCTGCATTTTTTATAAGCTGCTGGTACACAAAGCATACTTTGCTATCCTGAGCTGATAAGATTGCCACAGGTGGCACTAAAGGCATAACTTGTTTTATTACACCTTGCTAATATTTCATATTTTAAAAATTGAATTTTTATGGCAACCCTGCCTTGAGTAAGTCTGTCAGTGCTGTTTTTCCAGGAGCATGTACTCACCTCATGTCTCTGTGTCATGTTTCAGTAATTCTTACAATATTGCAAACTTTCTCACTAATGTATCTGTTATGGTGATCTGTGATCAGTGATCTTTGAAGATAAAATTGTAGTTGTTTTGGGGCACCACGAACTGCACTCATATAAGACGATGAATCCTTCAGTAAATGTTGTGTGTTCCTACTGCTTCATTCATTGGCCATTCCCTTATTTTTCTCGTCTCCCTATTCTCCAACACATAATAATATTGAAATTTGGTCAATTACCACCCCTACAATGGCCTCCAAGTGTTCAAGTGAAGGAAAGAGTCAAACAGTTCTCTCAATTTAAAACAAAATATAGGAGTGATTCACCAAATTTCCCAGGAAGTCATGTGAAAAGACAAGATAGGCTGAAAGCTATCCTCTCATTTCAAACAGCCAAGTTGTTAATGAAAAGGAGAGTTATTGGAGGAAATTGAAAATGTTACTCCATTTAACAGTTGTGTGAAAAGAAGGAAAAACAGCTTTATTGCTAATACAGAGAAAGCTTTATTAGTCTAGCTAGAAGACCAAACCACTGGTAATATTCCCTTAAGCCATTGCCTAATCCAGAGCAATACCCTAGTATTATTCAATTTTGCAAAGGCTGTGGGAGCTAGAGAAGAAAAAGTTCGAAACTAGCAGAGGCTGGCACATGGAATTTTTAAAAAGAAGCCATATTCATAAAAGTGTTAGGTGAATTTGGAAATAGTGATGGAGAAGCTGCAGCAAGTTATCCAGAAGATCCAGATAGGATCATTGATGAAGATGGCTACAGTAAACAACACATTCTCAATGTAGGTGAAATAACATTCTATTGGAAGGAGATACCATCTATGTGACTTTCATAGCTACAGAGAAGTAAATGCCTGGCTTCAAAGCTTCAAAGGACAGATGTCTCTCTTGGTGTGGGGCAGGGGGTGGCTAATGCAGCTGATGACTAATTTGAAGCCAATGCTTATTTACCATTTTGAAAGTGTAATGCCCTTAAGAATTATGCTAAATCTCCTCTGCCTGTGCATATAAGTGGACCACCAAGGCCTGGATGACAGCACATAGCTTTATAACATGATGTACTGAATATTTTGAGCCTACAGTTGAGACCTACTACACAAGAAAAAAGATTCCTTTCAAATATTACTGATTATTAATTGACAGTGAATCTTGTCACCCAAGAGCTCTGATGCAGATGTACGAGAATGTTGTTTTCATGTCTGCTAAAACAACATCCATTCTACAGTTCATGGATCAAGCAGTAATCTCAACTTTCAAGTCTTATTATTAAAGCAATACATTTCATAAGGCTATAGCTTTTATAGATAGTGATTCCTCTGATGGATCTGGGCAAAGTAAATTGAAAACTTTCTGGAAAGGATTCACCACTCTACATGCCATTAAGAATGTTTGTAATGCATGGGAAGAAGTCAAAATGTCATTAGTAACAGGAGTTAGGAATAAGTTGATTCCACCTTTCATGGATGACTTGAGAGGTTCCAAATATCAGTCAGAAGGTAACTTCAGATGTGGTGGAAATAAAAAGAGAACTAGAGTAAAAGTGGAGCATGATGATGTGACATAAGACTTGCTGCAATCTTATTACAAAACTTTAACAAACAAGGATTTTCTTCCTATGGATGAGCAAAGAAAGTGGTTTCTTCAGATGGAATCTACACCTGGTGAAGATGCTATGAACATTGTTGAAATGTGGCAAAGGATTCAGAGTATTACTAAAACTTAGTTGATAAAGCAGCAGCAAGTTTTGAGAGGAATGACTCTCATTTTCAAAGAAGTTCTTTTTTTTTCTTTTGTAAAATTTTTTTTTATTGTACATTAAGTTTTAGGGTACATGTGCACAATGTGCAGGTTTGTTACATATGTATCCATGTGCCATGTTGGTATGCTGCACCCATTAATTCGTCATTTAGCATTAGGTATATCTCCTAATGCTGTCCCTCCCCCCTCCCACCACCCCACAACAGTCACCAGAGTGTGATGTTCCCCTTACTGTGTCCATGTGTTCTCATTGTTCAATTCCCACCTATCAGTGAAAACATGCAGTGTTTGGTTTTTTGTCCTTGCGATGGTTTACTGAGAATGATGGTTCCCAGTTTCATCCATGTCCCTACAAAGGACATGAACTCATCATTTTTTATGGCTGCATAGTATTCCATGGTGTATATGTGCCACATTTTCTTAATCCAGTCTATCGTTGTTGGACATTTGGGTTGCTTCCAAGTCTTTGCTATTGTGAATAGTGTCGCTATAAACATACGTGTGCATGTGACTTTATAGCAGCATGATTTATAGTCCTTTGGGTATATACCCAGTAATGGGATGGCTGGGTCAAATGGTATTTCTAGTTCTAGATCCCTGAGGAATCGCCACACTGACTTCCACAATGGTTGAACTAGTTTACAGTCTCACCAACTGTGTAAAAGTGTTCCTATTTCTCCACATCCCCTCCAGCACCTGTTGTTTCCTGACTTTTTAATGATCGCCATTCTAACTGGTGTGAGATGGTATCTCATTGTGGTTTTGATTTGCATTTCTCTGATGGCCAGTGATGATGAGCATTTTTTCATGTGTTTTTTGGCTGCATAAATGTCTTCTTTTGAGAAGTGTCTGTTCATGTCCTTTGCCCACTTTTTGATGGGGTTGTTTGTTTTTTTCTTGTAAATTTGTTTGAGTTCATTGTAGATTCTGGATATTAGCCCTTTGTCAGATGAGTAGGTTGCAAAAATTTTCTCCCATTCTGTAGGTTGCCTGTTCACTCTGATGGTAGTTTCTTTTGCTGTGCAAAAGCTCTTTAGTTTAATTAGATCCCATTTGTCAATTTTGGCTTTTGTTGCCATTGCTTTTGATGTTTTAGACATGAAGTCCTTACCCATGCGTATGTCCTGAATGGTATTGCCTAGGTTTTCTTCTAGGGTTTTTATGGTTTTAGGTCTAACATGTAAGTCTTTAATCCATCTTGAATTAATTTTTGTATAAGGTGTAAGGAAGGGATCCAGTTTCAGCTTTCTACATATGGCTAGCCAGTTTTCCCAGCACCATTTATTAAATAGGGAATCCTTTTCCCATTTCTTGTTTTGTCAGGTTTGTCAAAGATCAGATAGTTGTAGATATGCGGCATTATTTCTGAGGGCTCTGTTCTGTTCCATTGATCTGTGTCTCTGTTGTGGTACCAGTACCATGCTGTTTTGGTTACTGTAGCCTTGTAGTATAGTTTGAAGTTAGGTAGTGTGATGCCTCCAGCTTTGTTCTTTTGGCTTAGGATTGGCTTGGTGATGCGGGCCTTTTTTTGGTTCCATATGAACTTTAAAGTAGTTTTTTCCAATTCTGTGAAGAAAGTCATTGGTAGCTTGATGGAGATGGCATTGAATCTATAAATTACCTTGGGCAGTATGGCCATTTTCACGATATTGATTCTTCCTACCCATGAGCATGGAATTTTCTTCCATTTGTTTGTATCCTCTTTTATTTCATTGAGCAGTTGTTTGTAGTTCTCCTTGAAAACGTCCTTCACGTCCCTTGCAAGTTGGATTCCTAGGTATTTTATTGTCTTTGAAGCAATTGTGAATGGGAGTTCACTGGTGATTTGGCTCTCTGTCTGTGATTGGTGTACAAGAATGCTTGTGATTTTTGCACATTGATTTTGTATCCTGAGACTTTGCTGAAGGTGCTTATCAGCTTGAGGAGATTTAGGGCTGAGACAATGGGGTTTTCTAGATATACAATCATGTCATCTGCAAACAGGGACAGTTGGACTTCCTCTTTTCCTAATTGAATACCCTTTATTTTCTTCTCCTGCCTGATTGCCCTGGTCAGAACTTCCAACACTATGTCCAATAGGAGTGGTGAGAGAGGGCATCCCTGTCTTGTGCCAGTTTTCAAAGGGAATGCTTCCAGTTTTTGCCCATTCAGTATGATATTGGCTGTGGGTTTGTCATAGACAGCTCTTATTATTTTGATATACGTCCCATCAATACCTAATTTATTGAGAGTTGTTAGCATGAAGGGTTGTTGAATTTTGTCAAAGGCCTTTTCTGCATCTATTGAGATAATCATGTGGTTTTTGTCTTTGGTTCTGTTTATATGCTGGATTGCATTTATTGATTTACGTGTGTTGAACCAGCCTTGCATCCCAGGGATGAAGCCCACTTGATCATGGTGGATAAGATTTTTGATGTGCTGCTGGATTCGGTTTGCCAGTATTTTATTGAGGATTTTTGCATCAATGTTCATCAAGGATATTGGTCTGAAATTCTCTTTTTTGGTTGTGTCTCTGCCAGGCTTTGGTATCAGGATGATGCTGGCCTCATAAAATGTGTTAGGGAGGATTCCCTCTTTTTCTATTGATTGGAGTAGTTTCAGAAGGAATGGTACCAGTTCCTCCTTGTACCTCTTTCAAAGAAGTTCTACTGTGGATAAAATGCTATCAAAAACATTGAATCCTATAGAGAATTATTTTGTGAAACAGAGTCAATGGATGCACCAAACTTTATTGTTGTCTTATTTTAAGAAATTGGCACAACCACCTCAATCTTCAGTAACCACTGTCTGATCAATCTGCAGCCATGAACGTTGAAGCAAAACCCTCCACCAGTAAAAAAAAAATATGACTTGTTGAGGTTTAATGATTGTTAGTATTTTATAGCAACAAAGCATGTTTTAATTAAAGTATGTACATTTTTATTTTAGACAAAATGCTATTGTCCACCTAATAGATTAATGTAAAGTGTCAGCATAACTTTTATTTGCACAGGGAAACCAAAAATTTGTGTGACTCACAGTTTTGTGATACATACTTTAATGCCAAGGTCTGGAACCTAACTTGCAACGTCTCTGACATATGCCTGTACCTTCAGCCTGCCAAATGATTCCTACTGAGGCATCTCTATATATGTTAAGAAGTGGCTAATAATATGTGTATATATAATTTTGTTAACCACTTCTTAAATCTAAGTTATATATATAACATATAACTATATTAAATATATGTGTTATATATATATTAACAAAGACTCACTCTTGGAAAATTATTATGTAAACTAGAGACTCTAAATTTCTAACTTCCATATTGAGGAAACAATAATTGAGAACTTAAGTAACATTATCAGGATTAGATTTGCTTATGATAATCTCCAAAACATTGCTCCTCAAAGTACCCACAGTACTAAGAAAAAATGCTTGGGTACTTTCCTGTCTTGTTTACAAAACAAACTTCTTGATAATTAGTGGTTAGTCTCTAGGAAAATGTACTGAGACATGAAAATTTCTTCTGTGTTGTACCTTTTTAATTTATGAGTTCTCCAGTATTCAATACCAATTACAAGACCAAATGAATCTGTCTGATAGTCTGACTTAGTGCAAAGATCATCACTTCCTTTTGAAATTCAGAATTCAGTATTTACACAGTCATCATCCCCAAGGAGAGGTACAGTTAGATGGTGGTTTAAGGAATAACTTTCTGGTAATTCCTAGAGATTATTTAAATAACGCCACGCACACCACTCAGTTTATTCTCTCTGTCACTCATCCTTCTTCCAGGTAATTCACATGATTTTGCTTGAGTCTCAACCCAAGATTTTCATTATTTTCAATCATAAAGGGGCTTTTAAAAAGCAGTATTTATGTTAGAACGATTTATATTTCTTTGGTTCTGTACCCATTAATGGGATTGCTGAGTCAAGTGGTAGTTCTGAGTTCTTTGAGAATTCTCCAAACTGTTCTCCACAGTGGTTGAACTAATTTACATTCCCACCAGCAGTATGTAAGTGTTCCCTTTTCTCTGAAACCTTGCCAGAATCTGTACACCAAATCCTGGTGACACGCAGTTTAATCATGTAACAAACATACACGTACACCCCCTGAACCTACAATAAAAGTTGGAAGAAAATAAATACATAAAAAGCGGGATTTAAGTCTCATTCCAGACCCTAAAACAGAATCCCTGGTGGTAGACCTAAAGCATTATTTTTGTTTGTTTTTGAAAGCTCTCCAGATGATTCTGTTAGTCTGTCAGCTCAGGGTTGAGGTTCCGAGGTCTGTAACATCACTGCCTAATACAGTAACCACTAGCCAAACGTTCACATGGAACACTTGATGTTTCAGAGCTTGAATTGAGATGTTCTATAAATGCAAAAGTGTACCAAATTTTGAAGATTAATATTAAAAAAAGAATGTGAAATATCTCATTTTAATTTTGATCATCGATTGACATACATAAGTTTTATATACTTGGTTAAATAAAATATTTTGTTTAATTTCTCTTATTTATTTTTATTTTATTCATGTAGCTACTAGAAATTTTAAAATTATATATGTGGCTCACACAGCCTGTCTGAGATTTCTATCCAGGACTGGTCTATAAAGGCATATACTTGTCTAATTCGTTAACTCACAGAGCACCTCTTTCCTCTGCTGTTATTTCACTTTTCCTTTTAACACACTTCAATGTGCTGGATGCTCAAGTCATCCTCCTGCTACTTTAGTGAATAGTTTTACATCAGGTAAACCAAATCAGCTAACAAAGACGTCTCCAGACCATTCTCTACAGAAATTATATTCTTCTTATTTCTGAAGTAATATGTGAGCTCTGAAAATGATAATGTCATTATGTATTTCATTGTTGATGGTCATTAGAGTTTCACTACATAAGTGAGCATGATACACACCAATACTCTAAAAGAAAGTGTTGCAGGAGAAATCCTCCTTCCAAAAATAATAATTCAAGAAATAGATTTGTAAGTACTGGTGAAGGAAAAGTAGAAATATATAACCTCCTTTATTTTGGAAAATGTTCGTAGCTTCCTGTGTGTGAGAGGAATATGACAATCTGTGATTATTTATACAGTAACTATATTTGTTTTTCCATTCTCTTCTTCATCTGCCTTTTGATTTCTTCTACATATTTCATTTTATTCATATTATAGAGGATGGGGGAATATAAAGCCTTCAAAACTGTATTTTATCTAGTGAGCTGGACAGATTATTTTACCCTTTTTAGGGTACATAGGAAGGGATTTCCCCCTGAGCCAGTTCACTTTCACTGTATGAGAAAATCTAAAAAAAAAATTATAAACTCTTTAATTCTATTTTTCATTCATTTTCTGGACTCTTTCTTTGGAACATGCTGTTTTATTGATCCACATGAACCCTGGCTTTTATTAGTAGTATCTATATGTGTCATTACTTTTAATATTCCTTTTAAAAAAACGATAATTTTTATAATGAATCCATAAAATCTTGAAGATTTTATTTTTCATATTTTTATTAAAAACCAAAATTATGTACATTCTGGGAATGTATGTATGTGTGTATATACACACATACACACGTATATATACATAAACATACACATATATAAACATACTACACATACCTATATACTATATATGACATATATAGCTAATAGGTATATGACTAATATGTGACTAGTACACACAGCACACACACACATACACACACGTGCACACACACACAAATTTATCATGGTTCTCCAGAGAAATAGAACCAATAGCATGTGTATGTGTATACACACTTACCTACATAGACACCTACATATACATGTATACACCCATACATACAAACAAACACACATAGCACACACACACATAGAGAGATTTTGAGGAATTTATATAAAGGATATATATATATATAGAGAGAAATATACATATATAAATATGTATATATAAATATGAATATATGTACCAGGTCTCACAGCCACATGAGTTAATTCCTTTGTATATATAATATATAATGTATAAAATAATAAATATATAAAGAAAATAATATATATAAAATTATATAATATATATTTATATATTAGATATACTTCTATATATTAATATATGTGAAGGAATTAACTCAGGTGGCTGTGAGAGTTGGCAGTTGTGAAATCTGTAGGGTTGTCTGTCATGTTGGAAACTCAGACAAGATTTTTATGATACAGTCTTGAGGCAGAAATATTTCTTTAGTGAGAAACTTCAGTTTTGCTCTTAACACCTTCAATTGATTAGATAGGTCCCACTCACATTATTGAGAGTAATTTCCTTTACTTAAAGTTGAATGTAAATGTTAATAACATATTCAAATGACATATCTTCACAACAACATTTAGACTTGCTTTTGATTAAAAAATTGATACCATAGCCTAGCCAAATGGATACATAAAATTAAGCATGTAATTATATGCATATATATGAATGACTTTATTCAGTGTGAACAATTTATAATACAATGACTATATTCTGAAGTGATTAAGAGCCTCACAAGATAAAGTGAGTAGTTATCTTAATTTTTCATGAAAATCTCATATATATGTGTGTATACACACACACACACACACACACACAGACATATATGTTTGGAGAGACAGTGATGAAGTCTTTAAGAAGCCAGTGGAGTACTGAATCCATCCCTCCAAGGCATGCATACATAATTCAACGCCCTCATTCTGTAAGTTATGGAACCTCTATGGTAATACAATTAAAATGAATTCTAATTTTTATATATTTTAGTAAACTTTGTAATAGTATAATACTGTTGGAAGTAGACTCATTAACTAGAATGCAAAATTTTGTGTCATTTACAATTTTTTTAAAATATGTCCAACTTGAAAGTGAAAATTTAATATACCTGTATAATTGTTGGTAAAATCACGTTTTTGGAATATATCAGTTAAGATGCATAGAATACACACAAGTACTAAAGGAGATGTTATTTTGAAACACTCTATAGGTACAGATGGAGCTACCCTACTACCTTGGGGGAAAGGACATAGTATGAATTGAGTTCATTTAGTTTAAAAGCTCTAAATTTTCATGACTTACCTCTCCATAGAAACATCATGATTACATTATGTAGTATACATTGGACTATAGAATAGTTATGTATTTTTGATACAGTCTTACTATAATGAAATGTCAATTAACTTTTATGTATTTGATCTCCTATCGATATATTTACTATATTTGGTTTCCAGCTTTATATTGATCCCCTCTATGCTTGGCTATTTCTATTCATTTTGACATGTTTCTTCAGTGTCACTCACTTTTTAACCCTTTGCCTTTACTGAAGTTAGATTTTGTAGCAGTGAGCAAGTTAATAAATAGATCTGAACACATGTAATTGTATTCACTAAAACATTAAATTTCGTTATATCTTGGTAATGCCTGTAAAAACACATCATAAAATCTTTTTCATTAATGCCAATTGCACAAAAACTAATTGAGTGAATACGGTGGAATGAAAATATAATGAACTAATTGGCATGCAAATCGTTAGGAAGATGAACCTGAAAGATTTAAAAATGGAATAGGTTCAAATTTCTATTAAAGGAAAACTTTATATTATACATATTTAGGCAGAATCCCATGTATTTTCTATATCCTCATGAAAAATGAGAAAAACTGTAGGGAGGAGAACATCACACACTGGAGCCTGTCGCAGGGTTGGGGGGCTAGGTGAGGGATAACATTAGGAGAAATACCTAATGTAGGTGACAGGTTGAACACCATGGCACGTGTATATCTATGTAACAAAATTGCACATTCTGCACATGTACCCTAGAACTTAAAGCACATGTACCCTAGAACTTAAAGCATAATAAAAAGTAACAATTAAAAAAATTATGAACACTCTAAATATCCCTTCCCTGTCCCTTTTTACTGAAATTTATTGACATTTAGCAATCAGGTTTTTTTTACCATTAATTAAGGTGTGATGCTGTGAAGCAGGGAAAAAACAAAATCCCCTGGTAAACGTGGATTTGAGTCCCTCTTCTGGTAGAGACCGACTGTGAGGTCACAGGCAGCTCACTTACTCTTTGTCAGACTCTAAGAAAGGTAATTTTATAAAAATGAGGAAAATAACATTTTCCATCGAGCTGTGATTTAAAACAATGTATAATTATTTGCATACAATAAATATTCAATAAGTGGAAGCTATACTATTAGATATATAAATGACACACTTATATTGTTGATGTTGCCTGAATACATAAATGCATAGAATATAGTTCATGTCCTGGCATACCAAATTATCTATCGTATAATCCCCTCTGCTTAGTGCTTTACATGTAATATTAATGCCCATAAAAACTTTGATGAGGTAGGATGATTATCCGCAATAATGATAAAGTAACTGGTGTTCAGAACTGCCAAGCAACTCGAATCCCTTCAAACGGAAGTCAAGATTCGCATGTGAGAAGGTCTATATCTGTTCCTCTGCAGTGTGACATCTGCTTCTTCCAAACTACTGAACTTATTCATTTAAATTTTATCAGTGTCTGAAAGATCACCAAATCTAATGCTTTTGTTTCTGGTTTTGGTTTTGTTCTGTTTTGTTTTAAATTGTCTGGGTGGGGTGGCCCACACCTGTAATCCCAGATATTTGGGATGCTGTGGGGGGAGGATCATTCGAAGCCAGGAATTTAAGACCAGCCTGGGAAACATAGTGACATCCAGTCTCTTAAAAAAAAAAATCTTAAAAATTATCCAGGCATTGTGGTGCTTGCCTATAGTTCCAGCTACTTGGAAGGCTGAGGTGGGAGGATCACTTGTGCCTAGGAGTTAGTTGGAGGCTACAGTGAGCTATAATGGTGCCACTGCACTCCAGCTTCAGTGATAGAGTGAGACCCTGCCTCAAGAAAGTAAATTAAATTAAAAATTAAAAAATAAACTAAGTAAGAAATTGTATTTTATCTCAGGGAGGCACTGAGCACTCTGAAAGCACTTTTTTTCTCTTTCTTTTTTTTTTTTTTTTTTTTAACATTATGGTATTTGACATGCCCTTGGATTTCCTCCTCTTTCCCTGGAAGTTAGATCAGTTTGTTGTGATAATGCATGCTGTGGTAAAAAGATAATGAATTATAGAAACAGACCCGCGTTAGAATCCTATGATCTTGAGCAAGACACATGCTTCTGAAACTTGTTTTCTCATCAGTGGATAATAATGACACCTATCTTGCAGGGATAGTATAAAGCTTAAATGGATAACATTTGTCAAGCATCTAACATCATTCACATCACGACATATCACTTCAAAATTTGGTTACATCACATTACATACTTATTTTTGAGATTGTGGCCACAAGGTATATGGGTTTTCTGAAGTTCTGCCATGGAACCTTTTTCACCCTGTATATTTTATTTCTGAGGTAAATTTCATCCACACTCGTGTTTATAAATATTATTTTATTATTAGGCTACCCATAATCATTCTACTTTTTTGATCCAGATACATCTTTCTCTTCCTCACTGCCTACTTGACTGTTACATTCGTCTCTGTTCTGTTTCCTCTGTTTTATGTCTATTCTCTACCCTTTTCTCAAAATATCCTCTTAATGTATATATTTTATCTTAACAAATACAGTTCAAAATTATCAGTGAATATTCATTGCTACCCAAAAGACTGAAAGTCAGATATATGACTTTTATATATGAATATATGATAATATGACCTTTATATATGAATATATATATATATATTCAATTTATTTGAGAGTACCTGTGCAACCTATCTTCCTAATTTATCATAACATGTACCTCTCCTGCAGAGGAGCAGAACTGTTTGTTATTTATCCAAAATATTTTGCCCAAATCCTGAATTGCTGGCTACATTTTAAACAGTAGACTTTAAAAAAATAGTCTACTGTTTCTGAAATTAAACCCATTATTCAAAGACTAATTCTGATTTTACCCTATAACTAAAGTTATTAAAGCTCCTTCTAAAGAGAATGGTGTCTTCCTTATACATGTTTACTTCTTACATACTCCGTTGATAATTTGTGTGGATTATTATTCTCATTTTCCTTTTATTTTATGCAACACACATATATGCATAGTCATTTAGCACTCTTAGTCCTCTTACTATTTACTAAACTGCCTTGATCAAATGTCATATTGTGTTGAATCACCTTTACATAATTTGTTACATGATTTTTCATTCTATAAATATAAAATTTAATTAGGAAATTTCTAGAATCACAAAAATATCCATGCAGTAAAAACAGATTCAATAACATTTAGTATTTTTAAGAGATTTACTCTTATTTTTCGGATTTTTTCATTTCATATCTGTGAGAACCATTATACATGGTCAATACTATGCTTTAAAACTCGTTACTATCTAGTTGTATTTTCTATAATAAAGTATTTCTTTTCCAATGTGTCACAAAGCTTATGATTTCAGGTTATATAAAGGAAATGGTGAATAAATTGCAAGGAAAATATTACTCTTCTTTCTTTCAAGATAAATATGCATATTTCCATTCAGTAATCGCCAACATAGAGAGTGCCAGAATTAGATTTTTGTGAGCCATGCAGTGCCCTTAAGAATTTATAAAACAGGGAAACATAAAGTTTGAGTGAGTGCACCATGCAGTGTTATGTGATATATAGCAGATTTTGTCAGTACTGTGGAAGCAGCCTTGCTCTGAAAGTTCTTTTCCGACTAGAGTTTGATTGAAGCACATGACTGAAAGAGAAAACAGTTATATTAGTAAAATTCAGAAGTCAATGCTTTATCTCAAAACACTGCCAAACTGCATACAATATAAACAGAGATAAAGTGACATGCCTAAGATGAATAAAACATCATCTAAAAACAGAAAATAAAGCAGAAAAAGCATTTGCAATCATCACATTTCAAACACAATTGGAGAGGCCTGAAAGATAGTCCATATGAAAGAGAAAGCAATCACAGAACACAGTGCATGGCAAGGTGGGGAGTGGGAGGCCCAGAGCTCTCTAGAACATTTATTATCATTGTAGAGCTCAGAAAGTACTTTTCTTATGAAGCCACTGACACTCGGTTTTCAATCCAGCCATATAAATGTGCAGCAATTTGAGAGTCAGCACAGAATGTTAAAGACAAAATTTTCCCCCATGAGTGTTATCAAATACTGCAAAGTCTTTAAGACTTGAAGGTTTTTCACATTTCCACACTCCTGTGAATAAGAAAGAAATTTCTCCGAAAAAGAAAAGCAATTTTGTTTGCTGTGAGAGTTAGCGAATGGCCCTCCATTCTGCTTCAGATGTTACTGTATTTCCACTGTGCTTAAGATGTCTTTGTTTTATCCTAAATATACAAAATATTTAAAGATAATCCAGGTAGAATATAAACAAATATGTAGATACTATTCTTTTATCCATATCTTGTACTTTCAAATAGCTGTCCATCACCAATGAATTGTTTTAAATAATTTTTTGTACAAAATACTTGTAATCATTGCAAAAACACATATAAATATATGTTAAATATGTTTTTAGAGGTAATATAAAACTTTACCTCAATTTCACACAACAGTCCTCATTTTATATTATGTACATTCATTAAATCCCAAATAAAATTAATATAAAGAGAATATTATCTATACAGTGGCAATATTTGGTAAAGTTTCATTTGTAATATATGATTAGCAGACAAAGACTGAACCTGAGCACATGCCCTTATATTGGGAAGGCTACTGTAAAATCAATAGATTTTAATGTTGTATGTAGAACCATTGTCCATAGCATTCCTCTTAGCAATTGTAAAACCATTAAAACCAGTGATGAAATAGAAAAGTTAGTTGCATATTACCTGAAAAATTATCAACTATAAAAGAAAAATAAGAACTCCGCTTCATTATATGTTAGAATGGCCTGTATGAAATGTGGGCTCCTTTCCAAATCATACAAAACAATTTACAGTTTTTGGAGAGGACTTAGAAGTACCTAGCATAAAAAACATGGAATCAACCCAAATGCCCATCAACAATAGACTGAAGAAAATGTGGTGCATATACACCATGGAATACTATGCAGCCATGGAAAGGAATGAGATCATATACTTTGCAGGGACATGGATGAAGCTGGAAACCATTATCCTCAGCAAACTAACACAGGAACTGAAAACCAAAGACCACATGTTCTCACTTAAAAGTGGGAGCTGAACAATGAGAACACATTGACACAGGGCGGGGAACAACACACACTGGGGCTTGTCAGGGGGTCGGGGAGGGAGAGCATTAGGAAAGATAGCTAATACACGCTGGGCTTAATACCTAGGTAATGGGTTGATAGATGCAGCAAACCACGATGGCACATGCTTATCCATGTAACAAACCTGCACATCCTGCACATGTACCCCGATCTAAAAAAAATACAAAAAAAAAACCAAGTACCCAACATATATTGTTTATTTTGAAGGTGATGAAATTTACATATAGGGCAGTTTATAGAATTTTTCAAAGCTCACATCATGAATTAATGTCATAGTTATATCTTGGTGTGTTAATTAAATGATGCTAAATAACTTATTACAAGGGTCAGAATATGTGTCCATATTTTATCACTAGTACTAGATATAAACCTGTTTATTTTACTTAAATTTCAGTTTTATATTCTATTTAATATCTTTATATTTACTCATAAATTTCACCTAAAATTAAAGTTGTAAATTATGCAGCAAATTAAAATTAAATTGAATTTCCAGAAATCACAGCATGTAATAATATTCCAAAATTGATTTGGAATGAGGCCAACACACCAAAGAATTAATGAACATACTTATCTATTATCATACGTAGTAATATCTAAATTGTTCTACCAAAAAGAAACCTGCATTTTTATGTTTATCACAGCGCTACTCACAATAGCAAAGACATGGGATCAGCCTAGGTGGCTATCGATCGTGGTGGTACATACACACCATGGAATACTAGGCCGCCATAAAAAGAATGAAATCATGTCCTTTGTGGCAATATGGATGCAGCTGGAGGCCATTTTCGTAAGCAAATTAACGCAGAAACAGAAAACCAAATGCTGCATGTTCTCACTTATAAGTAAGATATAAACAATGAGCACACACAGACACAAAGATGGGAACAATAGACACAGGATTTCAAAAGCGGGGAGAAAGAAGGGAGGCAAAGGATGGAAAACTACCTATCGGGTGCTATGTGCACTACTGGGACGACAGGATTATTAGAAGCACAAACCTCGGCATCCTACAAAATACGCATATAACAAACCTGCACATATACCCCCAAATTTAAAATTAAAATAAATAAAAATAAAATACTTTAGTTTTGGATTTCAGAATAGGCAACATAAAGTGAAACAGAAACAAATGTATGTGAGCTAGGTTAATATTCGTTACCTCAGATTTAATTTTGAGTAAACACAACTAAGAATAACACTTAGAAATCCCTGATACAATTTTCACTGCAAAGACTAAAGAAGAAGATAGTATTTGAATTTTAGCACAGGCAGTTTTGTTGGACTAAATGCCACAATGCCTATTATGTTTATTTCAGAACTAAAAATATATAAAGTACTACCAAACCTTAAAAGTAGCAGGAAAGCCAAATGCCCTAATGAGATCATAGTCGATTTGCCTTGAACCATCTGAAGATGTCTGTATCTGTGATTGTTATTCACGAAGGACAGCCTGCTTACAATCAAAGGCTATATTAGTAATGAAGAGTAATAAACAATAGAGCTTTTGGAATTCCGTGCAAGTATAGTTGAATCACTTCAGAAACAGAGCTCTTGTAATTCACACACTGTCCGTCTTCACCTAGGAACAGCACAAGGGTACTTTAACATTAGAAAGCATATTAATACATTTGACCACCTTCATAGATCAAAGGAGGAAAAATATACATATGATTATCGAAGTTGATGGAAAAAGAGAAATTAAAACTCATAATAAGAACTATTAGCAAGTTGGTGATAATATATAATCTTACTCTGATAAAGTCTATGAATAGCCTATGGCAAATATAATTAATGGAGAAAGTTAGTTTACATTATCTTTAAAGTAAGGCATAAGACAATGTTACTGCAAACAAGTATTCTATTGAACATAGAATTAAAGATATTAGTAAGTGCCATAGTGAAAAAATAGTAAGTAAAGAATTTAAAAGGACTGGAAAAGAAAAATAATACTATTATTGCAGATTATATAATTGATGACAGTAAATCAAGAGAATCTACAGCAAACTATTAAGGTCCATTAAAATGTTCACCTACATCACTGAATCTACATTTCATACAAAGAAAAGGTAGTTACTATAAAAACATAAAAGAAGACTATTTAAGTTCAAATAAAAATATACTTTTTAGAGTTGTAAATATAAGTCATGTAAAAGTAAGGTTAAAAATACAGAAAATGCAGTCAAAACCCCAAGGATCTAAATAATAACAAGATATGTTTATTGTTAGAAAGATGAAACATAATGATGAATAATTTAATAAAATAATATGCAAATCCAAGGCATTTCCAAACAGCATTTCATAGTTTTTCATCGAACATGAGCTTCTGAATAGAAAATGAAATTGGAAATGTAAATGATGAATAGCAAAGATTATTTTGGAGAATAAAATGAGGTGGTTTATTTCTCTAGCAGATATGTCTAAATAAAAGCTGTATTAATTTCTTGTTGGCATTTTAAATTGTGGAGAAATCATTCAATTAATAATTGATAGAAAATTGGCTATCTGAATGGAAAAAAATTGAGTTATATCCCTGTCTCAGCCTACAAGTTAGAAAAGAAGTCTTTCCAAATTAGTTAAAGAGCTTTTGTGAGTAGCACAATTTAAAACTTAGAGAAATATAAGTGATCTTTTATGATTTGTAGGTAAGGGAAACAAGATAAATAATACAACTAATGACTTTTAATGAATTTGATTTCATAAAATTAAAAAATTCCTGTGAGATGAGAAAAATGATAAAAGCTCAGAGTGAAGGTGAATCACAGATAGGGAGCTGAACATACAACCCATGCCACTGAGAAAGGGTTAGCAAGATATGCATCAATAACAAAAGAACAGGAAGCAGAACATATAACCCATGCCACTGAGAAAGGGTTAGAAAGACATGCATCAGTAACAAAAGAACAGGAAGTGGAACATACAACCCATGCCACTGAGAAAGGGTTAGAAAGACATGCATCAGTAACAAAAGAACAGGAAGCGGAACATACAACCCATGCCACTGAGAAAGGGTTAGAAAGACATGCATCAATAACAAAAGAACAGGAACCTAATGGAGAATTGCTAAAGAAAGTCAACAGAGAATTTATAGAAAATGAAAACTAAATGGCCAATTATGGTCTCACTAGTAATCAGACAAATGCTTATTTTAACAAAGACATTGGTAAAAAGATGTAAGTCTAATAGCATCAAATGCTAGAGGGGCTGTCAGATTAATACATGATTAATGGAAATATAAAGTCATACAATTTATTAAATTTAGGAAATTAAAGTTTTACAACCATGATACATCAGCAATTTTCTGGCTGATACCTAGTCTGCAGAAACTCTTGAATATATAGTTTGTATTGTTTGTTATTGCAGTGACTGTAATAACAGAAAAGTAAAACCAACATAAGTATGTTTCTGTTAGAGAATAGATAAACTACATTTATTCCCACAATGAAATAGTATATAGTGGTGAAGAGGAATGAAGTACCTCTTCATGAATCATGATGAAAAAAATTTGAAAACACTGAGAGAAGTATTCAAATATTAAATATTTCAAAATTACACGTTAAAAAGGATACAGTTCATGTAAAACTTTAAAACACAGAAATGATATGTTTTGTGTGTTTAGATTGCATATGTGTAGACTAAAGATAAAACTCTTCATAGGAACCATCAATATTACTTTGGAGATAGTATTTACACCTGGGAGGCAAGAAAGGAGAAGGGATGGCAGTTGAATATTAGTCATATCTGCTGCAACTTTTAACACTTTGTTTATTAAATAAAAATCCAGACAAACTATGGCAAAACATTGTATCTTAATACTGAGTCATAATTTTTGTTACATTTTTATTTTGTATTTTTCTTTATGTTTGCATTTAATTATTGGCTTTAAACATAAAAAAGTAATTTCTAAATTATATCTAACGTTATTTTGTATAAACATATGATTTAAGTTACTCTTGTGTATTTCAAAATGTATGTGTGTATGTTCTTGTGAAATGGCTGTAGATTAATAATGGTGGACATTTTCTTCTTCAATTATTTTCTCTACCCTTTGCTGCCCACAAAACACATTGAACTTGCTTGGAGATGTTAATGTGATGTTTGAGGGGATTTTAATTTATCAAAATAATTTAAAAGTAATAAAATATACCTAAATGCATTATCAAATGCCTGTCACTTTAATATCTTAACCTATATTTAATTTGCTGCATTGGTTGCAATAGAGCCTAGTAAATACAAAGTTATAGACACATTTCTCATTTACATGCTGTTGACTTTGTTCATGTCAAAATTATATTCGAAATACATGGAAAACAACAAAATATGATAGTGTCTTTAATAAGATGTCACTTTAACAACTTATATCTTAGGCATTATAGTATTAATAAATACTTTCTATTGCTTTCTTTGTGTTGTGGACATTTGCAGATACTTTGCATACATACATTTATTTAATCTTCATACACCTGATGGCTTAGCTCTTATAGATGAGACACATAGAGTCAAGAATGTCAAGTAAGTTGCCCAAGGTTGCATAGCCGGGAAGTGGTACATCTGGCAATTGCATTCTAATAGTTATCTTCCAGATTAAGTGCTTATTTCATTATCGCATTATCTCATTCTGCCTATGAATCCCTTTTGTTCATACCATATTGTATGTGAATCTAGTCCCTAACTAGTTCAGTAAGTACTTAGTGAATCCATTCTTGTATCAGTTACTGTTCTTGGACTGGTAGTATGGAAGCGATAAGGATTTTTCTTGAACCAAAAATATATTAGCCATCTCAGATGTATTTACAAGCCAAGGTTTTTAAGCTTCTCTGAACTATAAATTGGTCAGTGTTTTGGAGATTACATTAAGCCTTGTATAAAATCAATAAAAATATATAACATTATTAAAATATATGAACAAGAACTGTTCTAAAAGATTTATATTTATTTGAGAGAAACACACATAAGTAAGAGGTAGTTATTATTATTCTCATTTTAACAATGAGTAATCTTAGGCATATAAACTTTATGGACTTTGTCTAAATTCTCGTATTCATGACGTGCCTGATTTGGATGATTACTCTCTGTCAGTAGTCCTGAAATGCCATTTGTTTGCAAAAAGAAAAAAAAAATTAGAAAATATTTTATTTTTATTTATTTTTAATTACCCTATAATGTATTAAAAATTGAAAGAAGCAACCATTCTATATTTATCTAATCCATATTCTTCTTTTAAGTTTTTTAAAAATCACTGTCTCACTTTTTTTTTGAGATCGTGATGATAAAAGGTGATTTCAGATTTGTTTGATTTTAATGTCCTGTATAAAAACATAAAAATTGGCCACGCTGTCTATTCCCAAAATATTTATTTTGTTTCCATTATGCGATTTTACTGGGCCATGTATTCCAAGTCTGAGACCCAAAGATACTAAAGCACTCTTTTTCGATCACCATATGCTTTCATCCTATAAGTAGAAATATTATTCTGTAATGTTTCTTCTTTCCTCCCTATCCTCTCTCTTTCCCACTTTCATCTCACCACGATGAAAAATATCAAGTCTGTCTCATTCATCTTTGTAAATTGTTTTGCTGTCAGTAGGGGGCTTAGCCATAATCTGTTTTTAAGAATTGTGTCAAAATTGAATCATGTTGCCCTCCAAAATGTTCTCAGGTGATGTTAGGACCAGAAAATGGGAAAATCACACTTTCATGAGCGTTCTGTTTAAGGGCTTATAATTTAATCACAAAAATATTGCATAAAATATACTTAGGTTTTGGTTCATTAACAGCATTTCTGGTAATACCTATGGAGTTCAGAACCACGGACAGAGTATGCCTTCCTACCTTCTGCCTGTAGTTGTAGGTGACCGGAATATTTTATTATAGAAAGAGATATGAGAGATACGTAGATACAATTTTGGAAATTATAACATATTTCCGAGGATGTTACTCCAGTGTGTGCTGGATGTGAAATTTTGAAAATTTAAAAATTGGCAAAATTAACAAGCAACTTCTGGCAACATGAGTGATTGAGAATTAATTATTGCTAAAACCCTAGAAGTGATATATTGATTTTCACTAAGAAAATTTGAAAGTACAATGCCCAAAGTACCTGGTTGCCTAACTCTTGAAGCTATAGAGCTGATTTAGCAGATGAGGGAGCAGTAAATTTAGCAGAACTTTTCATAAAACAGAGATGTGCATGGAACATCCAAAATATTACCTAATAAATTGAACTTCTCTGGGATTTATACGGCAGTTATCCCTTTTATAATTTAATGGGCAAAGTTCTGACAAAAAACTTACAGGAAAATATGTATCATCATCATGTACTTCCTGGGAAAACAGTATAAGATTTTCACTTTTGGAAAAAGAAACAGAATATAAAATTAAATATAACTGCCAAAAGACTTGGCTTATTATAAGTATAATTTTATACTATAGAATTAATGCATATTATGGACAATTGCTAATGACTATGTTATTAAACTGTTTCAAGGACAGTTTTAATAGTTTAATCATTGTTAGAAATTTTTAAGGGGCAAAATATAGGAGAGTTTATTTAATATATCTTGGTTCTAAAACCTTGTAAGAATTTCCATCAGAGTAAATATTATACAGAATAATTTTGTTTCATTTGAGGGGAACTTACAATGAGATATTATTTATGGATATTATGTAGGTCATACTGTTTCCAACCAAACACGTTACCTTAATGCGTCATTTTCTCATCTATTGAGGTCTAAGATTTCCAAACAACTGATGAATATCTCTTTAAATGTAAAACCTTATTTGTGTATATAATTACCACTTTACATAATTATTTTACATTCATTTTGTATGTTTTCTGCCTACATAAACAGCATATGCTCAACACAATGGCTTTTCTTGATGTTTTACCATCATGAAAACCAGCTTTCTTAATTGTAATATATTTTCCTCAGTCGTGTCAGTTTTTTAGCTCCTAACTCAGAACCACCCCTTCACATATTCACCTCACTCTTAAAGATAATTTTAAATCCTTTCTCCCCAGTTACCTTGCAGGCAGGGTGAACTCTGATGATACTTGACTCATAGAGAGGATCAGAAGGAGGTTTCGGATGGTTGAGGGCTCTAGATTCCTGTCACCCAAGTAATGCTGGAGTTACTTAAATTTTTACCAGTTATGCATGTTTGCATTTTTGTTATACTAAAATTTTATGAGAAAATGTACATGATTTTTGAACAACACATAAATGGATATACACATATATAAATTACCAATAAAAAACATTACTGACTTGTGAAAAGCAAATATATTAACTTGTTACATTAATATTAACAATCCTATTTATAAAAACATTGAATTAAATATTTTTTAAGTTTTAGATGAATCAGTTAATAATCATTGTTGAGTTTCAGTTGTACAGCTGTGTTTGAATATTGCTTGAGTTGCCACTTGATGGCAGTCATGTCTTTGGCATCAGAAGGGCA
Organism: Hylobates moloch; assembly: GCF_009828535.3. NCBI lineage: Eukaryota > Metazoa > Chordata > Mammalia > Primates > Hylobatidae > Hylobates > Hylobates moloch. The sequence continues at coordinate 24,158,098 of NW_026652289.1, read as the reverse complement.
GTTTGCTTCCCTTCTGGTAAATGAGATTTAGAGTATTTAAAAATATAGTCAATGATCTTAGGAAAATTTAACTTGTTATGGGAAAAATAACATCCATTAATAGGACTAATTTTTGCTAGATATGTAAACATATATTTCATGAATGATTTTTAATTATGTGTAGACATTAAGAAAAAGTTTTCAAAATATTTTAGCTTTTAAAATTATTTTCTGGTGGAATCCCAACATTGCTTTAGTTTTATATGCCATCCTTTCTATCAGTGTCATAAACTGTAGGAGCAACTTGCCCTTGTGCTGTATTTGACCCAGACTTAAAAAAATTCCAAAGTCTTTTGACATATTTAATTACAAAATGGTTTCCAAATGTTGGTTCTTGAAGACCTGAAAACTTCCATAGTCTTAAAATTCTGGGAATTTTGCAGAAAATTTCTATATTTCTACTTTTCCTTTAAGATAGAAGGACTTAGTTGCTTTTCCTGAAATGTTAACTAATTTTCTTATTTTGCACTTTCTATTTTTTAAAAAAATTCTGTTATGTTTTGAGAGGTAGTTGTTGGGATTTTTTTCTGTGACTTCCTTCTGTATTAAGTTTTTATTTTCTACTTGACAGAAGAAAGAAGATTGATACAAAATTGGCAAGTTCTTTCTTTCTTTTGTTTTGCTTTTAGTTCTGCCTCTCCCTCCAAGACACATTCTTTTTTTTTTTTTTTTTTTTTTTTTGAGACGGAGTCTTGCTCTGTCGCCCAGGCTGGAGTGCAGTGGCGCAATCTCGGCTCACTTCAAGCTCCGCCTCCCGAGTTGACGCCATTCTCCTGCCTCAGCCTCTCCGAGTAGCTGGGACTACAGGCGCCCGCCACCACGCCCGGCTAATTTTTTTGTATTTTTAGTAGCGACGGGGTTTAACCGTGGTCTCGATCTCCTGACCTCGTGGTCCGCCCGCCTCGGCCTCCCAAAGTGCTGGGATTACAAGCGTGGGCCATCGCGCCTGGCCTTCCAAGACACATTCTTCACAATCAGAATGAAAGTTGACTGTTTTTTACCTTGGAAACATCCTACTGCTAGCTGTATTAAAAAGATGTTCAACCATTCTTCTGTTTCTCATAAAGCTCCAACTTTTACATTTTTCTCAGTTTATGTCATTTAAACTGGAGTTCCCTTACTGATGACCTCTCATAGAATATGGTTTAATTTTTTTATTTTAATAGTTAAAAATATGTTTCTTAACTCTGTAGAAGCAATAGGGTATTTGTAATTTGACATGCCATTTTCTCTTCATATAGACATTTTAATCAAATTAATTATTGAAATGATCAGCTCATAGGATACTACAAAATTTATATTGTTTAGATAAAATGATCATATTAAATATTTATTGCTGTCAGGACAATGGTGTTGAATGCACTTAAATTTCAAAACTTGTTTTAAGGTATATTGTGAGTACAAATGGTGTTTTGGCGTCACCCACGATGGATACAAATAACATGTAAAACACAATAAGTTGTATGTCAGCAACCTCTAAAAATGCTGAAATTCAATAACATGTTTCCCCATGAAAGTAGTAATTTGGGTCATAATATAGTTTCTCTTTGCTATCTAAGAATATCAATAAAAATTACCATTTTTGTTTGGTATTAGAATAGAAGTAATAGAGTGAAATCTGGTGATAATATTATATACCATTATGAATAGAAATACCTAACTTTTGAAAGAAGTTATAATTTTTATGTCATGTGTGATGGAGAGTCCGTTTTCAGTAGGTATATACAGTACTCTAAGAGCATATAAAAGTTCATAATTTTTACATTTACAAGTGCTCAATTGTCATATACTCCAGTGACAAAGAGTGTATTTAAAATACTCATAGAGATTTTACTAGTATTAGTGTAAGGAAAATTTATTAATATTGGATTGCCACTTAAGTGAAATGTGTGGGGGATATTTCTGCACTATTTTATCTGTCCATTCATGAACAATCTACACTGCACTAGAGCAGCACCTTGCCCTGGAAGTACTCTAGTTAATGCAGGAGTAAAATAGGAACCCTTGACTCGTGAACTTTAAGTCTATAAAAAAAAAAAAAAGTAGTAAATAAATGGATAAATATGTGCAATGCTAGGAAATATACAAGACACTATGTGAGCACATAATAGATGCATCTTGCTTAAAGGCAGGATCAGTAAGACTCCTTGTAAGAATATATATTAAATATACACTTACATTTTATTTAAATGGAAATATGCATAGGAAAGAATTTAAATTAACTTAGAATGTGTATGAACTCTTTTCTTAAGAGAGTGTTGAAGTATTGATTTATTTCCAAAGAAACATTTTCTGTGTTAAAGTGCTCAGAGAAAAAAAAAATGCTGATTTTCAATTTTATAATAACTTTATTTAGTGAGGACATTTCTCATTTGCACATTATCCGTGGTGTGAATCATATATGTGATTGTTTTCCCGGCATTAATGACCTCTTAACCCAAGCTTTTCCTCTGAGTTAATGAGTGTCTGGAGTAGAGGGAGCTTTTAAGCAGAGTGGAGGACCCTTGATCCATATGATCATTACCTTACGAGAAACGCCTGACCAACAGGTCATTATTGCTGTTACTGTGCTGAGAATTTAAATGAATGATGAATAAATTGTTCAGTAGATTCTTTTTCAAGTAGATATTTAGTAATAAGCAAATTGCAGCTAAGGGTATTTTAATTCCATCTTCCACATTTATAGTGCCTACTTTTATAATGGCATAATATCTGCTATAATATTTTCCAGTTTTAAAAGTGAAACATTATAGCAAAATAGTTTTGAAGTTATTTCCATATGTCCATCAGACAAGTCAGAATAGGGCATGGAATTCAATTATTTAAGCACCTTTTGTCTTGGGTAATCTTATGGCAGGTACACAGTTAAAACATTAAAAAAAAAAAAGTGGGGAGAGATTTAACATGAATTTTAACATGCTTTAGTAAGATTTTTTTTTCCTCATTGTTCTTTATTTTTATTTTTATTTTTTTCTTTTCATTATTTTTATTATTATACTCTAAGTTTTAGAGTACATGTGCACAATGTGCAGGTTTGTTACATATGTATACATGTGCCATGTTGGCGTGCTGCACCCATTAACTCGTCATTTAGCATTAGGTATATCTCCTAATGCTGTCCCTCCCCGCCTACCCCTACCCCACAACAGTCCCCTGAATGTGATGTTCCCCTTCCTGTGTCCATGTGTTCTCATTGTTCAATTCCCACCTATGAGTGAGAACATACGGTGTTTGGTTTTTTGTCCTTGTGATAATTTACTGAGAATGATGGTTTCCAGTTTCATCCATGTCCCTACAAAGGACATGAACTCATCATTTTTTATGGCTTCATAGTATTGCATGGTGTATATGTGTCACATTTTCTTAATCCAGTCTATCGTTGTTGGACATTTGGGTTGGTTCCAAGTCTTTGCTATTGTGAATAGTACTGCAATAAACATACGTGTGCATGTGTCTTTAGAGCAGCATGATTTATAGTCCTTTGGGTATATACCCAGTAATGGGATGGCTGGGTCAAATGGTATTTCTAGTTCTAGATCCCTGAGGAATCGCCACACTGACTTCCACAATGGATAAACTAGTTTACAGTCCCACCAACAGTGTAAAAGTGTTCCTATTTCTCCACATCCTCTCCAGCACCTATTGTTTCCTGACTTTTTAATGATCACCATTCTAACTGGTGTGAGATGGTATCTCATTGTGGTTTTGATTTGCATTTCTCTGATGGCCAGTGATGGTGAGCATTTTTTCATGTGTTTTTTGGCTGCATAAATGTCTTCTTTTGAGAAGTGTCTGTTCATGTCCTTTGCCCAGTTTTTGATGGGGTTGTTTGTTTTTTTCTTGTAAATTTGTTTGAGTTCATTGTAGATTCTGGATATTAGCCCTTTGTCAGATGAGTAGGTTGCAAAAATTTTCTCCCATTTTGTAGGTTGCCTGTTCACTCTGATGGTAGTTTCTTTTGCTGTGCGGAAGCTCTTTAGTTTAATTAGATCCCATTCGTCAATTTTGGCTTTTGTTGCCATTGCTTTTGATGTTTTAGACATGAAGTCCTTGCCCATGCCTGTGTCCTGAATGGTATTGCCTAGGTTTTCTTCTAGGGTTTTTATGGTTTTAGGTCTAACCTGTAAGTCTTTAATCCATCTTGAATTAATTTTTGTATAAGGTGTAAGGAAGGGATCCAGTTTCAGCTTTCTACATATGGCTAGCCAGTTTTCCCAGCACCATTTATTAAATAGGGAATCCTTTCCCCATGTCTTGTTTTTGTCAGGTTTATCAAAGATCAGATAGTTGTAGCTATGTGGCATTATTTCTGAGGGCTCTGTTCTGTTCCATTGATCTATGTCTCTGTTGTGGTACCAGTACTGTGCTGTTTTGGTTACTGTAGCCTTGTAGTATAGTTTGAAGTCAGGTAGTGTGATGCCTCCATCTTTGTTCTTTTGGCTTAGGATTGACTTGGTGATGCGGGCTCTTTTTTGGTTCCATATGAACTTTAAAGTAGTTTTTTTCCAATTCTGTGAAGAAAGTCATTGGTAGCTTGATGGGGATGGCGTTGAATCTGTAAATTACCTTGGGCAGTATGGCCGTTTTCACGATATTGATTCTTCCTACCCATGAGCATGGAATGTTCTTCCATTGTTTGTATCCTCTTTTATTTCATTGAGCAGTGGTTTGTAGTTCTCCTTGAAGAGGTCCTTCACCTCCCTTGTAAGTTGGATTCCTAGGTATTTTATTCTCTTTGAAGCAATTGTGATTGGGAGTTCACTCATGATTTGGCTCTCTGTTTGTCTGTGGTTGGTGTACAAGAATGCTTGTGATTTTTGTACATTGATTTTGTATACCGAGACTTTGCTGAAGTTGCTTATCAGCTTGAGGAGATTTTGGGCTGAGACAATGGGGTTTTCTAGATATACAATCATGTCATCTGCAAACAGGGACAGTTGGACTTCCTCTTTTCCTAATTGAATACCCTTTATTTTCTTCTCCTGCCTGATTGCCCTGGTCAGAACTTCCAACACTATGTCGAATAGGAGTGGTGAGAGAGGGCATCCCTGTCTTGTGCCAGTTTTCAAAGGGAATGCTTCCAGTTTTTGCCCATTCAGTATGATATTGGCTGTGGGTTTGTCATAATAGCTCTTATTATTTTGAAATATGTCCCATCAATACCTAATTTATTGAGAGTTTTTAGCATGAAGCGTTGTTGAATTTTGTCGAAGGCCTTTTCTGCATCTATTGAGATAATCATGTGGTTTTTGTCTTTGGTTCTGTTTATATGCTGGATTACATTTATTGATTTGCGTATGTTGAACCAGCCTTGCATCCCAGGGATGAAGCCCACTTGATCATGGTGGATAAGCTTTTTGATGTGCTGCCGGATTCAGTTTGCCAGTATTTTATTGAGGATTTTTGCATCAATGTTCATCAAGGATATTGGTCTGAAATTCTCTTTTTTGGTTGTGTCTCTGCCAGGCTTTGGTATCAGGATGATGCTGGCCTCATAAAATGTGTTAGGGAGGATTCCTTCTTTTTCTATTGATTCAAATAGTTTCAGAAGGAATGGTACCAGTTCCTTCTTGTACCTCTGGTAGAATTCGGCTGTGAATCCATCAGGTCCTGGACTTTTTTGGTTGGTAAGCTATTGATTATTGCCACAATTTCAGAGCCTGTTATTGGTCTATTCAGAGATTCAATTTCTTCCTGGTTTAGTCTTGGGAGGGTGTGTGTGTCGAGGAATTTATCCATTTCTTCTAGATTTTCTAGTTTATTTGCGTAGAGGTGTTTGTAGTATTCTCTGATGGTAGATTGTATTTCTGTGGGATCGGTGGTGATATCTCCTTTATCATTTTTTATTGCGTCTATTTGATTGTTCTCTCTTTTCTTCTTTATTAGTCTTGCTAGCAGTCTATCAATTTTGTTGATCTGTTCAAAAAACCAGCTCCTGGATACATTAATTTTTTGAAGGGTTTTTTGTATCTCTATTTCCTTCAGTTCTGCTCTGATTTTAGTTATTTCTTGCCTTCTGCTAGCTTGTGAATGTGTTTGCTCTTGCTTCTCTAGTTCTTTTAGTTGTGATGTTAGGGTGTCAATTTTGGATCTTTCCTGCTTTCTCTTGTGCGCATTTAGTGCCAATAATTTCCCTCTACACACTGCTTTGAATGTGTCCCAGAGATTCTGGTATGTTGTGTCTTTGTTCTCATTGGTTTCAAAGAACATCTTCATTTCTGCCTTCATTTCATTATGTACCCAGTAGTCATTCAGGAACAGGTTGTTCAGTTTCCATGTAGTTGAGCAGTTTTGAGTGAGTTTCTTAATCCTGAGTTCTAGTTTGATTGCACTGTGGTCTGAGAGACAGTTTGTTATAATTTCTGTCCTTTTACATTTGCTGATGAGAGCTTTACTTCCAACTATGTGGTCAATTTTGGAATAGGTGTGGTGTGGTGCCAAAAAAAAATGTATATTCTGTTGATTTGGGGTGGAGAGTTCTGTAGATGTCTGTTAGGTCCGCTTGGTGCAGAGCTGAGTTCAATTCCTGGGTATCCTTGTTAACTTTCTGTCTTGTTGATCTGTCTAATGTTGACAGTGGGGTGTTAAAATCTCCCAGTATTATTGTGTGGGAGTCTAAGTCTCTTTGTAGGTCACTCAGGACTTGCTTTATGAATCTGGGTGCTCCTGTATTGGGTGCATATATATTTAGGATAGTTAGCTCTTCTTGTTGAATTGATCCCTTTACCATTATGTAATGGCCTTCTTTGTCTCTTTTGATCTTTGTTGGTTTAAAGTCTATTTTATCAGAGACTAGAACTGCAACCCCTGCCTTTTTTTGTTTTCCATTTGCTTGGTAGATCTCCCTCCATCCCTTTATTTTGAGTCTATGTGTGTCTCTGCACGTGAGATGGGTTTCCTGAATACAGCACACTGATGGGTCTTGACACCTTATCCAATTTGTCAGTCTGTGTCTTTTAATTGGAGCATTTAGCCCATTTACATTTAAAGTTAATATTGTTATGTGTGAATCTGATCCTGTCATTATGATGTTAGCTGGTTATTTTGCTCATTAGTTGATGCAGTTTCTTCCTAGCCTCGATGGTCTTTACAATTTGGCATGTTTTTGCAGTGGCTGGTACCGGTTGTTCCTTTCCATGTTTAGTGCTTCCTTCAGGAGCTCTTTTAGGGCAGGCCTGGTGGTGACAAAATCACTCAGCATTTGCTTGTCTGTAAACTATTTTATTTCTCCTTCACTTATGAAGCTTAGTTTGGCTGGATATGAAATTCTGGGTTGAAAATTCTTTTCTTTAAGAATGTTGAATATTGCCCCCCACTCTCTTCTGGCTTGTAGAGTTTCTGCCGAGAGATCCGCTGTTAGTCTGATGAGCTTCCCTTTGTGGGTAACTCGACCTTTCCCTCTGGCCGCCCTTAACATTTTTTCCTTCATGTCAACTGTGGTGAATCTGACAATTATGTGTCTTGGAGTTGCTCTTCTCGAGGAGTATCTTTGTGGTGTTCTCTGTATTTCCTGAATCTGAATGTTGGCCTGCCTTGCTAGATTGGGGAAGTTCTCCTGGATAATATCTTGTAGTGTGTTTTCCAACTTTTTTCCATTCTCCTCGTCACTTTCAGGTACACCAATCAGACGTAGGTTTGGTCTTTTCACATAGTCCCATATTTCTTGGAGGCTTTGTTCATTTCTTTTTATTCTTTTTTCTCTAAACTTCCCTTCTCGCTTCATTTCATTCATTTCATCTTCCATCACTGATACCCTTTCTTCCAGTTGATCGCATTGGCTACTGGGGCTTCTGCAGTCTTCACGTAGTTCTCGAAACTTGGCTTTCATCTCCATCAGTTCCTTTAAGCACTTCTCTGCATTGGTTATTTTAGTTAAACATTCGTCTAATTTTTTTTCAAAGTTTTTAACTTCTTTGCCATTGGTTTGAATTTCCTCCTGTAGCTCAGAGTAGTTTGATCGTCTGAAGCCTTCTCTCAGCTCGTCAAAGTCATTCTCCATCCAGCTTTGTTCCGTTGCTGGTGAGGAACTGCTTTCCTTTGGAGGAGGAGAGGCACTCTGCTGTTTAGAGTTTCCAGTTTTTCTGCTCTGTTTTCTCCCCATCTTTGTAGTTTTTTCTACTTTTGGTCTTTGATGATGGTGATGTACAGATGGGTTTTTGGTGTGGGTGTCCTTTCTGTTTGTTAGTTTTCCTTCTAACAGACAGGACCCTCAGCTGCAGGTCTGTTGGAGTTTGCTAGAGGTCCACTCCAGACCCTGTTTGGCTGGGTGTCAGCAGTGGTGGCTGCAGAACAGCGGATTGTCATGAGACCACCAATTCAGCTGTCTCATCATTCCTCTGGAAGTTTTGTCTCAGAGGAGTACCCGGCCAAGTGAGGTGTCAGTCTGTCCCTACTGGGGGGTGCCTCCCAGTTAGGCTGCTCGGGGGGTCAGGGTCTCACTTTAGGAGGCAGTCTGCCGGTTCTCAGATCTCCAGCTGCATGCTGGGAGAACCACTACTCTCTTCAAAGCTGTCAGACAGGGACATTTAAGTCTGCAGAGGTTACTGTTGACTTTTTGTTTGTCTGTGCCCTGCCCCCAGAGGTGGAGCCTACAGAGGCAGGCAGGCCTCTTTGAGCTGTGGTGGGCTCCACCCAGTTCGAGCTTCCAGACTGCTTTGTTTACCTAAGCAAGCCTGGGCAATGGTGGGTGCCCCTCCCCCAGCCTCACTGCCACCTTGCAGTTTGATCTCAGACTCCTGTGCTAGCAATCAGCGAGACTCTGTGGACGTACGACCCTCTGAGCCAGGTGCGGGACACAATCTCCTGGTGTGCTGTTTTCCAAGCCCGTTGGAAAAGCGCAGTATTAGGGTGGGAGTGACCCGATTTTCCAGGTGCTGTCTGTCACCCCTTTCTTTGACTAGGAAAGGGAACTCCCTGACCCCTTGCGCTTCCCAAGTGAGGCAATGCCTCACCCTGATTCGGCTCGTGCACAGTGCGCTGCACTGACTGTCCTGCACCCACTGTTTGGCACTCCCTAGTGAGATTAACCCGGTACCTCAGATGGAAATGCAGAAATCACCCGTCTTCTGCGTCCCTCATGCTGGGAGCTGTAGACCGGAGCTGTTCCTATTTGGCCATCTTCGTAAGAAAGATATTTTTTTAAAAGCTTCATATCTTTGCTTTTTAAAATCAATTCAATTTTTTATAAGAACTTAATGAAATGTGTTACATTTTATATTACAGCTTTTGGCAAGGAAGAAGTACTTGAGATTGAAATGTTACAGGAAATTTGCAGGGAAATTTAAGAAATAGTTTTATTCATTTCTTCTCTGATTAAATAATATCAAATTTATTTGTTATGTAATATATGTAAATTAACGTGACTAGCATTTGAAAAAATATGGAAGTAGGTAAACCTAATCCACTTCATTTTCTCAATTCATTATATTTAATTGATTAATTACAAAATCCTCCAGAAATATCTAAAATTATAAACTGAAAACGCTATAGTTCAAGTAGTCAATCTATCCTCAAATCAGTTAGGACCCTTTGTATTGAATATAACAGAAAATTGAAATAAAAATCTCAATTTGATGTATATAGTGAACAGAATTACTTGACTCATCTAACTGAAATGCATAGAAGCTGTAGATGAAACTTTATCTAACACTTCAAACTCAGCAGAAAATTCACTCCTCCCTCTGTGCACTATTGTTGACCAATACCCTGAATTCAGATCTCAGCTTATGGGTCGATGCCACTGAAGACCCATCCTCAACCCCTGTCTTTACTGAAATCAATCAAGGCCCCTTGTTATATGTCCTCATAGAACCATCTATTGTCACTATTACTTATTATTAGTATTATTAGTAGTAATATAGTCATTACATTTCATAACTAATTATTTCCTTGGTTGGCATATCAAAGGCATGTAATGTGTACTTACTGAGTTAATGAATGCTTGAATGAAGTTAAGCATCCATTACCATTCGTAACCCATGGAATGACCAGGGACATAAATACCCTGAATAATGTTCCTCTCTCTTGGCCTTGTTTAGTGCTTGTCATTGCATCTCTGATGAAATTTTACCCTCTATGAAACTTCTCTGATTATCCAAGCAAATAAATAAATACAGCACTTCTTATCTAATAAATCCCAAGAAGATGTTATCTCTCTCTTTTGATATTGATCATAATCGTAAATATAATAATTTCTGCTACATTATAGTTTGAAGAGCAAAAATTGTGTCATTTTTCCCTCTATTCTCCATGGTGGAGAATTCATTGATATCACAATCATCAATAAATATTTTAAGTCAATAAATAAATGAAAGTTATATCTTTTATTTGATGTTGGTTGTTTTAACTGTTTTACAACTATCAGTTTCTTTGTTTTTTTTTTTTTGCAAATGTGAAAGTAATTTTATGGTGATTTGTGCAGTTAGTGGTCTGCAAAATTGTGTTTAATCAAATTTGTGCAAATTAAAAGACTAGCTTCTTTTAAAATAATTATCCTATGATAAATAATAAATACATTTTCATTACATAATAGTCTCCAAATATCCATTCGTAAATAAAGTGAGATAAACTCGGGTCTTTTTATGATGCCTAGTATTTAATAAACTTTTAGATACTCATTAGGTAACTTCATAGGTCCTCTTTCCCATGAGATAGATTCTCAGAGAAATTGGTAGATGTGTGTGTGTGTGTGTGTGTGTGTATGCATGCACACGTGTGCATTTTACAAATAAAATTTGGAGTCTTCATGCTTTCCCTAATATCCACAATATCACTAGGAACAAAATAATCTTTAAGCACTTTGGCAGAGTTGGACGTTTACGATAGAAAACTGGAGTTATGTAGACAATAGTGTTTCATTACAATTCCTCTGTCACATTTGTCTGTTTTCAACATTTTTCTGTCTTTTTATTTTCCTTAAGGCCAAACCTGTTAATGTTAGACTTCTGCTTCTTATTTATGTTTTTATCCCTGCTTTCTCTGCTTTTCAGATCATTAATTACTGATTGATATTTAATCCTATTTCTGGAGGCACATGGTTGGCATTTTCACGAGAATGAACAGAAAGAATACAACTATAATCGGCATGACTACCTAATTCCATAATCCTTTCATTAGTCAGGCATCCCATTTAGTAGAGTATTTAATCCTGCAGAGAGCCCTGAGAAATCAGCTCATATTGTCACTGTGGTTTCAATTATTTTAAGGTTCCATATCATTACATCTTCTAAGGAAAATTCTACCTAGCTACTTTCTATAATTAGCTATGTCAGTAGGTAAGATGAAACGTAAAACTCTGGGCATATTTAAATATTTTATAGCAAATTATAGTATAAGTATGAACATTCTGAGTACTATTTTCTCTTTCTGGCATTTGAACTCAGAGATAAAATTTTTATTTTTCTATGAATTAGGAAAAAGTGTTTCTTTACATGATCTTTTAGCTTACCTTTCAGCCTCAAGATGATGTTTAAATAAAGGATTTATATCCCAGATTAAGAATTTCTATTTCATTTTATTTTTCCCTGTTATGAAAGCACACGTTCTATTGGACAGTTGAAGGTTTACTGTTTTTCAAATTAATTTGAGACTTGTCTTTTCGGAAATTTTAAGTAAAGATAAATTCATTTTTCCATAGCTATATTTCCTAATAAAGGGCATTAATCAAAAAAAAATGAAAGCTAATTTCACAAATTATACAGTATAGTTATGGTTTCAGTGGAATTTCTTAGCCAGTACTCATATTTATCATTACTCGGTAATTTTATACTTGTAAAATGCTGAATTGCATATACTAAAAAAAAAAAAAATGATACTTCCTTTGAAGAATCTTTCATTTCTTTGTTAAATTTTGTCCAGGGCATTGTAATTCTTTCTTTCTTTTTTTTTTTTTTTTTTTGAGAGAGAATCTCGCTCTGTTGCCCAGGCTGGAGTGCAGTGGCGCCATCTCAGTTCACTGCAACCCCTGCCTCCCGGGTTCAAGCGATTCTCCTGCCTCAGCCTCCCAAGTAGCTGGGACTATAGGAACGTGCCACCACGCCCGGCCAATTTTTTGTATTTTTAGTAGAGGTGGGGTTTTGTCATCTTGGCCAGGCTGGTCTTCAACTCCTGACCTCAGGTGATCCGCCCATCTCAGCCTCCCAAAGTGCTGGGATTACAGGGATGAGCCACTGCACCCACCCAAAACAATATTATTTATTTTAATTTGCCATAAGAACTGATTATTAGAACAAAAATGAAAAGCTAATTTGATTTACTTCATTGTTTTCATTTAAAATAATACATACATTTATTTGCTTAGCCAAACAGTATTTATCTAACATTATTCATTGGAAGTTTGACAGATTGTATTACTTGATCTGGTGAATGAAAATGTATATCCTGAACATGGAAATTACAGAAGCCCAAATATATTATTACATATAAAACTCAGAAAACAACGTGAAATCATAAACATGTTCATAACAGTGAACATTTTAATTTTGGGGGAAATTAAATTTAAAAATATATTTTTATTTTTAATTAAATAGAATATGGTGTGCCAATACTCTTTTTCTTCTTAATATTAGTATTTATTAACTCAGGCCTACATCAGGGCACTTTTCAAAAGAGTTAAGGCATGTAAAAATAGAATCACTGGTCATTTCAGTAACAAATATTAGGATGATTTTCTTTCTTGTAAGTAATAAATTGGCCATTTTCTACCGACATAATCAACTAGAAGTTCAAAGAGTTGTTTATGTCAATTTCCTGGGGTTGCAAAATGGCAGCTCCTCAAATATGTATTAAAATACTGATAAAGGCTTCAATCACATGGCATAATCTTCTCAGAACAATTCCCCTCAGAGGGTCATTACAGCAGATAATGGAAGCATTTGTAACCTCTAGATACAATTGGACTAAATGAAATTAGATTCCCAATTTCCTTCATATAGGAATATTTCAAAATGTTGTCAGCGTTTATTGAGCAATAAACGGGGGGCGGGGTTGACATTGTACAAAGATGCACAGAGCTCCCTCATCTCCTTTATCTTTGCCTCTAGAATGTTTATTCTTTAAATTAAACATTTATGCGAACAGCAAATTCAGATGTTGGGCAAGCCCAGTGTTAAAAGGGTTGGCCAGAAATTTTTCCCTGAGGGATTGGCAACCCATATTAAAAATATATATAAAATGTTTCCATGTGGAAAGGCAGAGAGCGCCTCCCACCACAGTCATCTTCAGGCAATGCTCATCCAAGCAGACATCTAGAGCAGAACATTTTAAAAGGGAAAATATGTGGTGGATGCAGGAGACAGGATGCAAGCAGTCTGATGCCCATCATCTATATATAGGGTATGGCTCTTTGTAACCAGCAATGTTCATAAAAATTATCTCCCTTTAAAGATATTACCAGATATTCTGGATAATGGTTCAGTGTTAGGGTGATATTAGTAAAAGTAAGCCTTTCTATTGTTAAACATTGAATTTGAAAGTATTATATAGATCACCTAATTATTAAACCCTCCTTTAAAACTTTTAGGTGATGTGTTCATGGTCATGCAGTTAGTGGCCATTCAGTAATAAATTTAGACACTGATTCCTAAAAGGTGGAATTTTTTTTTTCTCTGCTCTTAAAGCACATTTTATCATTAGTCAGTCTTTTCAAAAACTAATTATGAAGACTATACCTGGAGGACAGGTAGACTTAAAAGGAAAATTCCCTAATATAGAAAATATATACACCTTAAATACAGATGGAATAGCATTTTAAAAATTAAGGTTGGAATTCTTTTAAATCTTGTGTCCATATTTATAAAAATGCTAATTGTGTTAGGTAACCTCAAGTATTTTTTTTTCCTTCCAAAGGCTACTTGGCTCAGGAAAATCAATCTCTTTCTCTTTCTCTCTCTGTCTCTCTCCCCGCTCTTTGTCTCCCTTTATGTTTCTGTCTCTCTTAAGCTTATACACATATACACAATATGACATCATCATCTACAAAATAGTATTATCACCTATCTTCTGTTTCTTCTAGAAGAAGTTGTGTTTGAACTAAACATATATTTTTAGTGTTGTAAAATGTCTCTACTGAAGAAATGTTAAAAGCAAGATTTAAACTAAAACTGTTTTAAAAGGGACTATGTCAAATGCCCAACAGATTTCTTTCAGCCATTTATGGATTGTCATGTATTCCCATTGGTGGTGGCATACATTCTTAAAAAGTAATGTGCCAAAGCATACCATATTTTCTCAAAATTTTATGGAGTTTTAACTACTGAAACATTTGCATGCAAAAATATATTATATAATTTTGCTAAAATGCTAAAAAAAAGCAAAAAAGCTACAATTTTGCACAAATTCTTTCTGAGAAAAAAAAATGGATTCTTACATAAGATTATTGGATATCCAGCCAAAGGGAAAGCTACTTCAGTTTTCTGTCTCTTTACCAGAGAGCCTCACGGTGTGGTGGAAAATACACTTAACCCAGACTCTGGTTCTGACTCCGTCATTAATTACCCACGTTGTCTCTGGAGAAATCCCTTAACTTCTTTGAATGACAACTTATTCTTCTATGAAATTTTGAATTCTATAATAGTTTATTAATTTTATTTTTATATCTACCATGTCATATTTTTCCCACATAAACCCCAGTGAGGTATTTGGTGAATCTCCTTGTCACTTAAAATGACACCATGACCTGGTTAAGTAAAAATAATTTCTTTAGGATTTATAGTGAATTTAGGCAAGTTACTTACCTTCTGTGTTTCAATTCTTATCTGAAAACAATGGGGATAATTATATATATCTCACAGGATTTTGAGGATTAATTAATATTTATAAAATGTTTAGAACGGTCTTTGGGACAAATAAATATTTCAATTAATATTGTTGATGGTGTTTTAAGAACATCATTATCGTTAGCAGTATCATGTTACAGTTAAAATTGCTTGGACCTTATATGACAATATTGTAGTGATTTGATGGAAGCAAACTATATATGGCATCTGAATGTATCTTGAAGACTATAATATTCTCCATTTGTAAAGTGTGATTTATAAATTCAGAATACAATAGTATATGATGCAAACACTTTCAACTAAAAACAAGTTTTTGGACATTTAGAATGTCAAGAAAAGAATGACGACAACAAAACATGGCTTTTTAAAAATATATTGTGCTTTTGGAAATTATTTCTACTCATTGACCTTAAAAAAAGGTAAGTTCCTGATGATTTATTGATGAAAAAAATCTTTGTCTAAATTATTCTAAATGAGAAAAACATACAGTATTTTCACAGTTTATATAGGCTGGATCTTTTTACATTAAATTCTAAGTTCTCCTTTGAATTATATAGCATATAAATTGTTACCTTCTGCATTTTATAAATTATGGAATTAAATGCATATAAGCTAATCAACTTGGACAAACTCATTGAAAATATGTGATGGAGTTCAGGCTGTAGCCCAGATTTATTCAGTGCAAATCACATGTGCTTTACCCCACTGCAGTAGGGCAGATGGTGAAAAGAGGTCTAATGGCAAGCAGTCTAGGAAACCTTGCCAACTCCATTCATGTGATGGAACCGCCAGGTTGTAAAGGGCTTATTCCAGGTAATTTAAATAACAGAAACCAAGGCTCTGATTTTTTTTTAATAACATAATCTGTAGTTTGGTACAAAAGGCTGCATACTTCTGAGCTCAATGTTGACCAGTGTCTACTTAGAGAATATTTTGTTTTTGATCGATAAAATTTGATGGTGAGTGTTCAAAAACTGTCATTATTTGGTTAGCTTTTACACTAATTGATAGTACAAGTAGGAAGAAAAAATGTTGCTCATTGTAAAAATTGGCTCTAGCTAGAAATCTGTTTTGAAAGCTTGAAGACTAATAATCAAGTAAAAATTCTGAAAATATTAAAATAATGGATCTCAGAATAAGAATGTGGAAAGTAAATCATTCAGTCAGCCATTACACTAAAATTGTTGAATACCTATTAAATTTCTGGAATTATATTAAGTGATGAAATCCAAATTTGATATATACAAAGTACATCGACAAATGTTTACCAGTTCTTTGTTATTAAAAAAGAAAACCTCCCTATTGTCTTTATTTTTAATTTAACTTTTTATCTTCAAAAATATTTTAATTGACAAATAATTGTATATATTTATGTGATACAACGTGATGCTTTGATACATGTGTACATAGTGGAATTACTAAATGAAGCTAATTAGCAAGTCCATCACTTAACATGCTTATCATTTTTGGTAGTGAAAACATTTAAAATCTACTTTTTAAAACAATTTTGAAATATGCAATGCATTATTATTTATCGTAGTCATTCTGTACAATAGATCAATAAAACTTATTCCTCATATCTAACTGAAACCTTTTTATCGTTTTAGCAACATCTCCTCGTTTCCCAACCACCTGCATTTCTATAACTCTGGTCACCTCCATTCTGTTCTCTACTCCTGTGGGTTCACATTCTAAGATTCTAAGTGTCAGTGAGATCCTGCCGTAGTAGTCTTTCTTTGCCTGGCTTATTAGCATAATGGCCTCTAGCTTTATCCCTGTTGTTGGAAATGACAGAATTTCCTTCCTTTTCAGCTGAATAGTATTCCATTGTGTATATAAGACCACATTGTCTTTATCCATCTATCTGATGATGGGCACTTAGTTTGTTTCCATATCTTAAGTAATGTGAATCATACTGCAATGAATGAATATCTTTTTGGCATCATGATATCCATTTCTTTGTTATTTGTTCTTAACATTTAATTAGGAGGAAAGGCTTCTGGAATTGCTGTGAAGGGAAAGAGGTATACGGGAAATGCATCAAAGTAGAAATGACAATAGCAGGAGAAATTATTGAAGAAAACATATAGGGAAAGATAATTATTCTCTGTGTATTTTGGACTCTCTTATTTCAAAAAATAAAACCAGATGAACTTTCAGTTAAGGTTTCATAAATAATTAAATTAATACTTCATACATAGAATGTAGAGATGAAGCAGGGAATCTTAAAAGAGACACAGAAAACCCATAGGACAAAATACTTCCAACGTTTTAAGAACCAAATAAATAATATAATGTCAGTGCAGGCAGCAGTTGCCTGAAACTCAATGTCCCAGAGGTTCAATATTTCGATTAATGAAGAGCAAAAGTCTTAGAACTATGGGAAGAAATAATTTAGAATGCATAGATATGTTCCAGGCCATCTGAGAATGAGAGTTACACCTTGAAAAAAGTCATAAAATACTATTACATTTTTTTGTAGGGGAAATATTATAGCTCATAAAGTTTAGCAGAGGTTCAATTATTACTGATTGAAATGTGTTTGGTGCTATATTACCCTTTTTCGGGTTTTGGGTTTTAACAAGTACAGACATGCTTGGGCTAACCAGTTGATGAAAATTTATTTTACAGTTAAGAGATGTCGAGAAGGAAGCCTTCAAAGCTGTTTCCCATATTGCTGACTTTAGCTTTGGTTGGCTGACTTTAGCTTTGGTTATGACACCTGGTTCTGATAGTTGTGCCTATCAGGCATGCCCGCCATCACATGACTATCTAGCTTAAGAAACCTGAGACCATTCCTCTAAAAAGAAGTCTAGGCCACTCAAATGCTGCCTAGAAGATGGACATGTTCCATGGCTTACAAATCCATATTGCATCCACTAGAACAGGTCCTAAAGCTCACACACATCTGGGAGCCTTATGATGGAAAGAATAAAGGATGGTATGGGTCCTATTCAAGGAAGGTCCTATTCAAGGAAAGTAAGATAGAGTTGATCTTTAACATAATAAAAATATGAGGAAGATAAACAGCAATGATTCTAGTATGCACATAAGGATCACCTAGAGAATGCTTTTTAATGATTATATTTGTTCCCTTTAATTATGAGTCAGTAGATCAGGGAATAGGACCTAAGCACTGGTAAATTTTAAGAGCTTCCAGTGTAATCTAATGTATAACCAGAGGTGATATCCATTGATCTAGATTAGGAAGCATGTTTGTTTATCTAAGTAACTGTAATAATGTGAGGCTGATTTAGGCTGGTGGCAAGTCCTTGAACAAGGAACATAGGCTATCCTCTTTTATCCATCTCCTAAAAGTTTTGACTAGCTAGTCAAAAGAATAAAACCCCTTTACTATAAAAGGAAACCTTTTATTGCTCCCAAGAAGAAAATAAAAAAATCGAAGTAACAGAAATGTCAAAACCCATAGTGACTGGAAATTTTTATTTAGTATAAATTTGATGAATTGTAGTCAAATACAATACACAATTTATGCATATTCTAATAAACCCATCGTAAACTCTCAGGCACCTTGGTGCCTACATGTACCCTAGAACTTAAAGTATAATAAAATATATATATATATATATATATAAAATAAGAGGAAATTTTGTTATAGATAATATGAAGTTTTCACGCAAAAATTTCCTTTAATAATCTTGTTTTTAGTTGAATTTATCATGTATGCTCTATATTAAATGCCCAAATTATATATAAACCACAGTTAAAAAACAGGCCCAGTATGGTGGCTCATGCCTGTAATCCCAGCACTTTGGGAGGCCGAGGCAGTTGGATCACGAGGTCAAGAGAGCAAGACCATCCTGGCCAACTTGGTGAAACCTGGTCTCTACTAAAAATACAGAAATTAGCCGGGAGTGGTGGCAGGTGCCTGTAATACCAGCTACTCAGGAGTCTGAGGCAGGAGACTCACTTGAACCTGGGAGGTGGAGGTTGGAGTGAGCCGAGATCACACCACCGCACTCCAACCTGGGGACAGAGCGAGACTCTACTTCACCCTCTTACAAGCTTCAGAATACTTTGAAGCCCCTTTTACTATCTCTGGTGGCATCTACAGTTCAACGTTTTTTGTAGCCACAGGCTTCCACGGACTCCATGTCATCATCGGATCAACATTCCTCATTGTCTGTCTTGTCCGCCAACTACTATTCCACTTTACATCCAAACACCATTTTGTCTTCGAGGCTGCCACTTGATACTGGCACTTTGTAGATGTAGTTTGACTGTTCCTATATGTCTCCATCTACTGATGAGGGTCTTACTCTTTTAATATAAACAGTACCGTTAACTTCCAATTAACTAGTTTCGATAACGCTCGAAAAAGAGTAATAAACCTAGCATTAGTCCTAATAATCAACACTCTCCTAGCCTTACTACTAATAATTATCACTTTCTGTCTAAAAAAAAAAAACACAAGGACATGCTGTATTATAGCACTTCAATGTGATATCCATTAACTTCATTGAATATCTGTTTTCCCAACTGCTTCCTTGAATTGAAACTGTAACACACAGAACCAGAAAAAGTCCAAATTCTTCAAATCACCATATAAGATAGACATAAAATAACCAGTATTCAAGGGGGTATACACCCTCCAAGGACTGATGTGAGGACTGCAAGTGTTGAGAAACATCTGGGATCACTCCTTACACGTTTCTTCATTATTCTGTGTGCCGGCCATACCATTCATCACCACTACATTTTATGCACATGCATTCCTCTGAGCTTTTGCTATTGTGTTTGCATAGGTACCTTTTTTTTCTCTGTATCACTCATTCTTCATTCAGAGGTCAACTATTATCAACTTCTCTGTATGCTACACTCACCATTTCCATGCGTCAGATAATTAATGGCTAACTACCTTGTAATTCCACAAACTTTTCTGTCTTACCACATTCTATGTTATATATGAGTGATTGCATATATGTTCCACCCTTCTTTTGTTTTGTTTGTAAGTTATTTGATAACATGGGCATCACTTTTCCTTTTGACATAAGCATCAGTTTTCACTGTTGTTGGATGTACATGGGAAGTTGTTTTCTCACACAGACAGAAAAGTAATGGCAACCAGCTGCAGTGGCCAGACATGTCTACTCAGGAAGATTGTCAGGAAGACCCATGAAGATAATGTGGGTCAAGGTATCTCCTTCTTTGGACCAAAATTGCCCGAGATTGCCTCTTTAAACACGTGCCTAAATATTTCACTGCACTGGTTCCCCAAAATCATGTTGTAAATACCAAAGTTCATAAACTGTGTGTTTCGTAATTTTATTTCTCAGATACTTTTTCCTAAAACCTTCAGTTACATTCTTTCTTTCTTTCTTCCTTGAGGGAGAGGAAGTTAGGTGGATGGTAGATGAGAGATAGTGAGATGGTAGAGAGATAAATGGCAGATGGTTAGTGAGAGAGATAAGGAAGATAAGATAAGGAGGATAAGGAAGAGAGGGAAGGAAGATAAGTAGGTAGATAGGTTAGATGTGTGTTGATAGATGATAGATGTGGTTTTAAAATATGTCCGTACATTTTGGATACCTGTCTTTTCAAGTTATAAAGGCTAATTTCCTCCACTTTGGTGTGGATTGTACTTAATGACTTACTTCTGACAAATAAATTATAGCTGAAATGACAGTGTACTACTTTGAAGACTAGTGATAAAAGGTACTGAGCCTTTCTCCTCCCTTGCTGTCTCTTGGATCCCTCAACTTTGGAGAAGTTATCTGCCATGCCACTCAACCAGCCCATGAAGAGTCTCATGGGAATTGAGGTTTCTTACCGCCAGTCATGTGAGTGATCTTGGAAGTGAACTGTCCAAATGATATCCTGACTACAAGCTCATATAAGACCCTAGCCAAAACCACTCAGCTAAGCCACTCTTGAGTTCTCAATCTCAATAAACTATGAGGTAAATATTTGTTGTTGTAGGTGATTATTTTTGGGGTAATTTGATACGCAGCAATAGATAATATAGTAGATGAGAGACAAATTGATAGATGATAAATCAGAGAAGTAGAAAAATTAAAATATACTAATAGATTTGCATACAAAGAGATGTTATTACAGAAATATGTTTGAAAATTCAAAAACATGTAATAATAAAGTGATAGTTGTTATTTTATGTAAATTAATTTTGCCACAAATTTGAGGTTTTGGTAATAAATTTCATATAAATCTGTGAGCATTTATTCTCTATTTCATCTTTATTTTACTTTCTAGATATTCTTAATAATCACATTGAATGAAAATAAGCAAAATCAATCCATGAAAAGTTATCTGTTCAATGTAATTTTCTCACTCTCAATATTTGGTTCAAATTTTAAATTTAAACATGCATTTTTTAAACTTTTGAGAAAACTGTAAATTATTATCTTTTTATATCTTCTGAAGTACTGTATGGATGGGAAGACTAAGGCAACATAGCTAGTGAGTGGCTAGTATGTAAATTATGGGCTAGCATGTGAATTATTGAACTTGCACTTTATCTTGAATAATAGCATTTAACCTACTGGGTAAACAGCTTCCAATTGCACTGTCTCTGTAGTCTGTCTCATAGAGTTTAATAGGTTTAAAAAAAAAAAAAAAAAACTTTAGTCTGGGCACGTTGGCTCACGCCTGTAATCCTAGCACTTTGGGAGGCTGAGGCGGGCGGATCACGAGGTCAGGAGATCGAGACCACGGTGAAACCCCGTCTCTACTAAAAATACAAAAAATTAGCCAGGCGTGGTGGCAGTCACCTGTAGTCCCAGCTACTCGGGAGGCTGAGGCAGGAGAATGGCATGAACCCGGGAGGCTGAGCTTGCAGTGAGTTGAGATCATGCCACTGCACTCCAGCCTGGGCGACAGAGCAAGACTCCATCTCAAACAACAACAACAACAACAAACTTTAATTAAACAGAGGGATTTTGCTTGCTTCTAGGGCTGTTTCAAGGAAATCTATTAAAGAGAAACGAAATACAATATTAATTTCTGAAATTACAAGTTTAAGATCTATTTTATCTTAGAATATCTGCATTTCACTAATTATGCATTGGGTGAATGAAAATCTATCAAGGTATTCCTAAAATTTACTGTGAAAGTGAAATATAGCTACCCTATAATTTATGGTGAATTATTTTTATCTCATCAGGAATTTTGTGTTGAATGAAATGAGTCACCCTGTAATCACATTGTTTATCTTAACCAGTGTTTGCTTTAGAGTCATATTTCTATGTAATTACAGTATTACATGTTTCAAGGTATGAAGAATGCACATTTATTTCTACTCACCTCTGCTTTATTTTGATTGTCCAGTACATACTTTTTATGATTTTATCATAATAGGAATCAATTATCATAGTAGAAATCAATTTGTCTGAATTAAAATATTTTTCTACTAATGCTTATCACTGCCAGTAGGATTTGTTTTCCTGCCTTCTTTCCTCCTTCTGTTCCTCATCCTTTTCTTCTTTCCCTTCTTCCTTCTTTCTTCAATTCTTTTAATTTATGAGTTTAAACTGACTTTAAATTCCTGTAGTTGGGAATAAGGCATATAAAGAGGACAGAATGTGAGGGAAGAGGCACTTGTGCATGTGTGTGTGATATCTTTGAGTTTTTCAATTCAATTAAATAGACAATAATATTATATAAGTATATGTATAAATAAGTAAACTCTACATGTATATGGAATTCTTCCCTGAATTGACAAAAATTATTATTTCCATTTTATATATATAAATCTTCAGGAACAAAAAGTCCAATTGACTTATTTGTTTGTATGCTTAATTCTTCCCAGAGCTTCTTTTTTATAAAAAAAACCATACAGTTATATAAAAGTAACCTGAATTACGATTTCCAATCTACTTTTCTATTTATTTGATGAATGCGAAGTTAATATTCCCTCATCATTTAAATAATTTCATTTTGATTATCATTAAACAATTGAGTAACCTTACTTTTCTTCCTCTTTATAATCTTCCAATGTTCTTTTAAAAAAAATTCCTTGAATCACAGGAAAAAAATTGTCACATCTTAGTCCTTTCTCTCTTATGAAAAAAGTCCATTAGGATTTATGAATTTCTGCCTGTAATCCCAGCACTTTGGGAGGCCGAGGCAAGCAGGTCACGAGGTCAGGAGATTGAGACCATCCTGGCTAACACGGTGAAACCCCGTCTCTACTAAAAATACAAAAAGTTAGCTGGGCGTGGTGGCGGGCGCCTGTAGTCCCAGCTACTCGAGAGGCTGAGGCAGGAGAATGGCGTGAACCCGGGAGGCGGAGCTTGCAGTGAGCAGAGATCGTGCCACTGCACTCCAGCCTGGGCAACAGAGTGAGACTCCATCTCAGAAAAAAAGATGTATGAATTTCTTTATTTGGCAAAATGCTTTGCTTTCACATTAAGGGCATAGACTGATTGAACTTGTACTTTATCTTGAATAATAGCATTTAACCTATTGGGTTAACATTTACCCAAATAAATGTCCAGGTGTCTGCTGAATTGTTTGACTGCCTGGGTTATAAAAATATCTTGAAGGTCAGATAATGCTAATGTTTGAGAAATACATTTTTTATCCCTGATCTAGCTTTCCTTACCAATTATGAGGTAAAAATAGTAATAAAATAATAGTAATGATAAATAATTACACTGTTAACTAATGTTACCTAGAATCTAAATCAGAAAGATGATTTTCCCAATATCCATGATCCTTTCCTGAGTTACATATTCCAGTCTTTTGAACTGGGATTCCACAAGAGAATTAAATTTATGGAAAACGATTAGAGTGATTATTTTCACGTTTCTCTCTAGCATGATCTTTAGCTAATACAATTTTTGATGCACGTGAGAAAAGTTACTACACTGCATACAATTCAGCCCTGAAGCTCAATTTTTACATAGAACTGTGGTTCATAACTGCTAGAACCCCAAGATACTGAAACAATACCCACCTGCCCCACCTTGCTCCTTACCCAACCAGAGCAGTTAATTCGAGCTCATCATTAGGAACTCCATCTTCAGGTTTATTATAAACATCTTTTCACATTTTTGAAATTTGGATGTGTCTTACAGCCACCGTGTACTTCAGTCAAGTCCCATTTTCTTTGTTTCCTGACAAATTTGTGCTAAGATAATGACCTGCCTTACAGTAAATGGCTTCTTAGAATCTAGTACTTTCTTTAGCAGACAATCAGCACCCCCACAATTATTTATTTATTTATTTATTTATTTATTTATTTATTTATTTTTGTCTGTTCTTTAGGTCAATAATAGAGTGTCCCTACAAGGAACAATAGATTTTCCACAGTTGAAATAACAGATGTTAAAATTTAATATGAATAAACTGTTCATAGTCAAGTTTTCTTCTATTAAATTATTTGAATCTATGAATTTTTCTATGATATTAGACTGCAGTAAAATATGACGTCTGATTTAGCACATCCACATATATTTAATTGTTTTAAGAGTAATGAATGAAGCATACCACCAAGTGTATCATGCCTCTCTCTGGTCTGGCATTTGAATGATTTCAAGAACCACTGCCCTGAGGTCCTCTTTTGTGCTGTTTGAAAATGTGCCGTAATAGGTTCAGGTAGACTAATTTGTGCCTAAGTGATAGCTAATATATCTTCCTCCCAGGTAGTATTTAGCTTGATTAAAATGGACAGGTCAACATAAGGCATTTCTAGTGGGAATTTCAAGCACCACTGAAAGCTAATTGAGCAAGACAAAGCTTATAAAGAAGAAAGTGCACTTGGAGTTACCAAAATTCTAACTGGATGCTAGAAAAAAATGTATTTACGTTAAATTTGTTACAAGCACTATGGTCCTTCTCAACTCATGCTCTCTAGGGAGGTGCGTACTTTACCTATGAGTTTAATCTCATTACTCGTTAGCAAATTAGAGAAAAGTTGCTGTTGACATGTCACATAATGCAACCATAGGTGCTGTGTATTTACAAAGTTTGCATTTGATGGACAGAGCATTTTGAAGAATGCATAAAATTATGATTAGGCTTTTGTTTCTAACAATAAGCAAAGAAATTATAAATATATGCAATACATGGGTCAGTAAGTCTAAGGCTTACACAGACTGTGGAAGGTAACAATTATTAGTGAAGAGACTGGGTGGAGACTCCTGCAAATCTAAGTGTGAATGATTTTTCAGAAGTCGTATGTTTTTTTAACTTAAAATTCATGTTTTTAAAAAACAATGTTGTGGGACAAACAAAACATTTCTACTAGCCACACTATACCTCAGATTTCCATTTTGTAACCTATGACAGAAAATTTCAACTGCAAACTTTCACTTGATTATATTATAAAGTATATTTAATTTCATCCAGTGGTAAAGGATGATCCTAGAATATGTAGAATAAGTATTTAATGAATTTCTTTCTGGTCCACTTGTATTTTATTCATGGAAAACAGTTTTGATCAGAGATTTTCCTCTGTAGCTATGCTAATATTACATGATCATAATTGCTTTTTGTTTACAAGATTATGTGTCCTCCACTAGTGCAGAACCAGATGAAACTTTAGTTTAATCTGGCATGATTCTTTTTAACACCTGGCTTATCTATTCTCTTTCCTGGGGAAAGGATTAAATGTGTTGTGATTTTTTTTCTTATTGATTATATGTCATTAGAGAAAGCTAAGTGCTCTTTAACGTAAGCCAGAAATATTATTTTATTTTATTTTATTTTATTTTACTTTAACTTCCAGGATACATGTGCAGAATATGCAGGTTTGTTACATAGGTATACATGTGCTATGGTGGTTTGCTGCACCCATCAAACTCATCATCTAGGTTTTAAGCCCCACGTGCATTAGATTTTTGTCTTAATGCTCTCCCTCTCCTTGCCCCCTACCCCCTGTGTTGTTCCCCTCCCTGTGTCCATATGTTCTCATCGTTCAACTCCCACTTATGAGTGAGAACAAGTGGTGTTAGTTTTCTGTTCCTGTGTTAGCTTGCGGAGAATCATGGCTTCCAGCTTCATCCATGTCCCTGCAAAGGACATGGTCTCATTGTTTTTCGTGGCTGCATAGTATTCCATGGTGTATATGTGCCACATTTTATGTATCCAGTCTATCATTGATGGGCATTTGAGTTGGTTCCAAGACTTTGTTATTGTGAATAGTGCTGCAATAAACATATGTGTGCCTTTGGGAATATACCCAGTAATGGGATTGCAGGGTCAAGTGGTATTACTTGTTCTAGATCCTTGAGGAATCACCATGCTCTCTTCTACAATCGTTGAATATCCTTTGCCCACTTTTTGATGGTTTTTTTTTTCTTGTAAATTTATTTAAGTTTCTTTTAGATTCTGGATTTTAGACCTTTGTCAGATGGGTAGATTGCAAAAATGTTCTCCCATTCTGTAGGTTGCCTGTTTACTCTGATGCTGGTTTCTTATGCTGTGCAGAAGCTCTTTAGTTAAATTAGATCCTGTTTGTCAATTTTGGCTTTTGCTGCAATTGCTTTTGGTGTTTTAATCATGAAGTCATTGCCTGTGCCTATGTCCTGAATGGTATCGCCTAAGTTTTCTTCTAGGGTTTTTACGGTTTGGGGTTCAAAGGATATGAACAGACACTTTTCAAAAGAAGACATTATGTGGCCAACAAACACGAAAGAAAGCTTAACATTACTGGTTATTAGAGAAATGCAAATCAAAACCACAATGAGATACCATCTCATGCCAGTCAGAATGGTGATCATTAAAATGTAAGGAAACGATAGATGCTGGCGAGTCTGTGGAGAAATAGGAACGCTTTTACACTCTTGATGGGAGTGTAAATTAGAATTATTCTTAACAAGATAACTTTCTGTATCCCTGAATCAAACTTTATTTGCCTTATAAGTTATCCAAATATGCCCTTAAAATATAATCTTTATTATATAAAATTATATGATACAATATATAAGATATATACTCTCCTTTATTATATACAATATAATCAATTGATTATTATATCCCATATAATGTATACAATATAATCTAATCACCTTCATTATATAAGACACAATCTAGTCAATCGATTATAGAATATGCCAAAGCACCTGAGAGCTACGCAAGAAAATTTTCAAAACTGAAATCAAAATGAAACAAGAGTGACATATGTAGAGTTGCTTGATGCTATAAACAGTAATGCAATTTTATATCAAGCAGCTAAACAAATGAAGCTATTTCCACACCCATACACTCTTACTACATTTTTAAACACTTGAGAAATTATGCCGGATAAACCAGTAGCCAAAATAAAGTGAAAATGAATTCATCTCGTGTCCAACTTCCAAAACTGTTATTTTTCTTTATTTTCTCCTGTCTACTCTCCCTCCCCTCATTTCCTTCCTTCCTGTTCTTGCAGGGACATTGCTATCTTACAACTCAGACAAGTCAAGCCTTACATTTTATGTCTCACAAATATATTGATGATCGTCTCTTTTAATGAACATCCGAAGCATTATCATAATCTTACTCCAGATTGTCAAATCTCCCAGCACTAAAAGCTAATGGAAAACTGTCCATTTTTCTCATTCCATGTGTTTTTTATTTTACTTTTCCATCTTCCCTTTTCTCTGATCTTGATTTCTCAATAATTAGAAACCGACATCATTGAACTGCTTCTTCTAAAGTCCTTTTACAACTCTCTGCCAGTATTACTGTTACCCTTCTTTTTACAACTACCACACTTTGCTTATGCACTTCTCTCACATTCTTTCCTGAATATCAGCGTGGATGGTTATGTCTCAGGTTTCCTACGAAATTCATTAAGCAATTTGAATGGAAGCGGGTTCATTTTGGTAATTCTTAATAGTATTTAGAACAATTCCTCCTTTACATGGTAGTTCCTCAGTAAGCACTACTTATTATGGTCTGAATGTTTGTCTTTTCCAAATTCATGTGCTGAAACTTTATTACCAGTAGTATAGTATTAGGTGGTGGGGCCTTTGGGAGATGATTAGGTCATTGGAGCCCTTATAAATAGAATTGGTGCCCTTTTAAAGAGACCTCAGAGAACTGCCTTGCCCCTTCCACAATGCGAGGACACAGCTAGAAGGCTCCATCAATGAACCAGAAGACAAACCTCACCAGAATCTGTGAGAATCTGGAATACCTGAATCTTTGACTTGCTAGCCTTCAAAACAGTAAGAAATAAATGTTTGTTGTTTATAAGCAACACAATTTTTGGTAATTTGTTATAGGAGCCCAAACATACTAAGACATTATTTGGATGAACTAGCCTAAAATTCACCAAAATTTAGAAATGGTTTGTTTTTATACTAGAAAATTATTCAAACTTAAAATGCTTACACTATGAACTTGTAGATATCAGGGAAATCACTTAAACACTTGAGTTCTAGGGCCCAGTAGGTAACGAGCCTAGATTTCAGACACAGAAATACTAGTGATTTATATGCTCAGGCTTTTGGCATCAGACCTCAGTGAAATATCCTTGATTTTATCCAAGTATACAGGAATTTTAAAAATGCAGAGGGATTATAAAATTTAAGACCTGTGGAGGATGCGCAATTTTAAGAATCAAAAATGAGAATATAACAATTTGTCAAACTAAAGACTTACACCAGAAAATAAAGTACCAAAACAAGGGTTCGATCTCAGGAGACTGAAAATCAAGGCAGTAAATATTCATGTTATTTAGTTTCATTTGTCTTATTTATATTTTTGTCTCAGCTTAGTATCAAAAGCCGCACTTAGCACATTTAGAGTATTATTCCTTTTATTTCTTAGACATAATTTATAACATAAATGCTACTCATTTGCCACTTGGCAAGTGAAGAATCTGAAACTGTGAAAAATCATGAAATTTGACTGAAGTACCACAGCTATTAAGTCACAATGCCACCCTATCTACTCAGGTTTGGTGTTGAAACTTGAGCTTTTAATCACTCATAACCCTGGCTCAGAAATCTAGGTCAATTGCCTGTAATAGAAGATGTTCTTTATACCTTGAATTTTAATCTGCTAGTTAAGTCGTGTTTGTGGATGATCAGAAAATGGCATGTTGATCAGTTGATACACTGTTCTGCTCAAGTTTCCTCTTCTTCCTTCTTCTGGAGTATTATTTTGAAAAAAAGGTGAACTTTAATGTCTAGACCATAACAAGTCATCTGGACCATAATCTTCTTACCATGCTAATGGCTGAAGTTGGCCCTATGATATTGTACAGCTCATTTCACCTTTTCCTTTGTGCATTCTAGTTGTAAAGAGCTGTAATGGAACAGGATACTTCTAAAGCAGGAAAAAATATGCATGAAGTATGTGCAGGGGTGTTAGAATAAGAAGATCACCTTAGTGATAGGGTTATAGTCCCTCCATTTGTGGCAAGGTTGTTTATGACACAACAGTTGTGAAGACAGGCAGATGTTACATGTGCTATTTCTAACAATATATACCCACTGGGTGATGGTTTGTCTGTGTGTGTGTGTGTGTGTGTGTGTGTGTACCCACATAACATATATATATATATATATATATATATATATATATATATATATATCTGTGTGTGTGTGTGTGTATATATAATGTTTATATAATACTGAAAGTTATCAATAATTGTTTGCATCAAAACAGATTTGGGTGCCAAATGATATCTTGGATAGAATACATAGCAAGCTGTCAGAATAATATTAAGAATTTGGGAAGGACACAGGTTAAATGTCGAGATCTCATGGTTTTTTGAAGGTTGGGATCGTAGTAGCCCTTTATGTCTTTTAGGACTGTCTGTGGTCTTAGCACTGGATCAGAGTTATCCCCGAGTATGTTGGAGGACACTGGAAGAGGCCTTAGTGTATGAGTAGCTTACAGACATCTCTGTGAACTGTGCTCTATTTATTGAAGAGACTGAAATGTGCTTCTCATGTTGCACTTCGTTAAAGACTTTGCCTCCCAGGACCTAAGGCTGCCCGTTTAATAAAGCAGGGCTTCACCTTCTGTGAAATCTCTAAGCTGTCTCTGCTCACTTCTGTCTCTCTGGCACCATTGCCAGGAGGAAGTAATCCATTGCTGTCATTATACTGTATCCTTCAGCTGATAGTGTTTCTGCTTCTGTGATGGGAGCCTTTTGGAAGTGTTTGATTGTAAAAATCGTTCAAACTATTCTGAAGAATGCTGTATGTTTTCTTAATTTCATAACACTAACCAATTCCTAATATATAATCTACTTCTCATCTTTGTTTGTCTCCCAGCTACTAGGATGTAAATTTCACAGTGGCAGGGTTTTCCATCTTTTGTCTTGACAAAGGTGACCTAACTGCCTAAGTTCCTCTAAATATTTGTTACATAAACATGGCCCAACTCAGTTGTCATAGGCTGAGATGTGCCTTATCTACTCCAGGCTGTGTTGAGTAGGTCTAAGAGTCTCAGGGCACCAGAGTCCCTTGGAAATTGGCTTTTTCCTCAGAATACAGCTTCATTCTGTCCTTGGTGAAGCTTGACTGTGACCTCAACATAATCTCTGATTATGACCAACAACATAGAGAATTATGGTAGTAACTTCCTCCTTAGTGTAAGTCCATGGCCCTGCCTAGGCCCATGTTTAGAGCCAAATTTCAATAATGTATTATATACTGGGTTAGGTAGATTAGAATGGAGACATAAAAAATAATATTTCTGGCCGGGCGCAGTGGCTCACGCCTGTAATCCCAGCACTTTGGGAGGCCGAGGTGGGTGGATCACCTGAAGTCAGGAGTTCGAGACCAGCTTGGCCAACATGGCAAAACCCCATCTCTACTAAAAATAACAAAAATTAGCTGGGCATGGTGGTGGGCGCCTATAATCCCAGCAACTAGGGAGGCTGAGGCAGGAGAATCACTTGAACCTGGGAGGCGGAGGTTGCAGTGAGCTGAGATCACACCATTGCACTCCAGCCTGGGCAACAAGAGCAAAAAACTATGTCTCAAATAATAATAATGATGATAATAGGAATATTTCTAATTATTAGCCTAGTATAGATACTACTGGGGACCAGGCTACTCCTGTTCATTGCCTGTAGAAGTTTATTATTTTAGCTGGATGGTATAAGGTTTGATGATGGACTGTTCATATCTTCTTGCAAATGCAGTGAACAATATTACACACCATTGATTATAAGTCTTCCACACTCAGATTCTGTGAAAGTCCCTCTTATTTTTTGATGACCTAAAGCTCTACCTCTACAATCATATGCCTTTTTTAAGGAGTGTCATGAATCCAAATACTGAGATCAGAGACTCACATAAGGCCATTTAAAAGAACCCTTTACAATGTATTTTACATATATTATAGTTTGTAAGTATAAACATTCAACTACTATTCTGTTAATGGACTTCTAAGAGAAGGCGAGTCATTTCTGTGTGTTGGAACCTCCTGTGATCATCATCCAGAGGAAGTTTCACATACGCTGGAAGTCCAGTTTCATAAAACGTTACCTAAAATGTAATGACCTCAAATGGAGTGTACTCAGTAACTCTAGAATAGGAAGGGTCTTCTGATCTTTGCAAAGATTTCAGAGGCGTCTCTGATGAGATAATTGAGTTCCTCCCTTTGATTTTCTGAATTGAACCTGCAGCAATTCATCTTTTTAATCAAGCTGCTAAAGTACAATGGATCTCTGCAGTGATGTAGGATGTCCAGTTCTAGGAAGCATTGTTATGGGCTTTCAGAATGTAGGAGGAGATCTTTGTACTATTTCAGTCTTTTTGATAAACAAGTCATAAAGAAGAAACCAGTTGTCTGAGATTGCTATAAACTGTAAACTCTTTGACAGTAACATAAAGAGATGGATTGAATTGGAATACAACCAAATTTATCTGGAGGTTCTGAACAAAGGCTGGTCACTGAAGTAATCATAGAATTGACAGCCAAGCACTCTTTTCCATCAGTTAAGCAAAGAATGAAATAAACTGTTTACATGATTTTATCCCCCATTCTGAATGGAAGACAAAAGCTTCAGGAACCCTTGATGGCAGATAAAATGTCCTGTGGAGTCTTCTTGGTAATAATTAGAGCATGTTGTTTTACCATCTGAGACAGTAAGAACCCAAACAATTTAACAATGTCTTGAAAGGTTTTGCTAGATTAGACAGTACAAAAAATAAAAATAAAGAATGTGGAAACTATGATGTACAAGAAAGATCATGCAATGTTGATTCTTTTTTTTTATTTTTTCCTCTCTCTCTTTTGAGACAGAGTCTTGCTCTGAGTCCAATGGCGCAGTCTCTGCTCACTGCAATCTCCGTCTCCCAGGTTCAAGCAATTCTCCTGCCTAAACCTCCTGAGTAGCTGGGGTTCCAGGCGCCTGCCACTATGCCTGGCTACTTTTTGTATTTTTAGTAGAGGCAGGGTTTCACCATGTTAACCAGGCTGGTCTCAAATTCCTGACCTCATGATCCGCCCGCGTCGGGCTCCCAAAGTGCTGGGATTACAGGCATAAGCCACCGCACCTGGCCCACAATGTTGATTGTCATGTGATTGGTCCACTCACACACGTATGGTGAAGAAGTGAGATCCACATATGTAGGCTTGCAGTTATTGGGGGAATCTTAGATAAATGCATCATATTCTTGTTCTTGGTTTTTATTTCTATTTAGTTTCCTAATGCCTTGAACTTGTGAGTAAAGGGACTGATTGATGAAGTTTAAAAGCACAAGTTCAGAACAGATTGACACACATTTCATTATCTCGAACAACAACTTGGGTAGAAAAAGTAGAACATTACCTGTGAGTCACAGAATGTGTATTTTTTTGCTGTGAATTTTCTACTTTAAAGTATAGGTATTTAATATGCACCAGTAATACTGTCTTCACATCTGCTAAAGTTCTAGGTTAAGTAATAAAATATTGAGGGGATTTTCAAGATGGCTGACTAGGAACATCAGATGCCAGTTCTGCTCAGAGCAGAGATCAAAGTGATGAATGGACATTTTCCTAATGGAAAACTAAGGGAAAAGAGCCAGGAATTGTCAGAGTGCCCATGGGAACTAGCTGGGGTGAAAAAAACAAAAGCAGAGAGAGTCTGGTAGAGATTGACTCCTGAGGTAATCACAGCCCCACAGAAAGGGTAAGTGGGAGAGCTTCTCTGCTTCCTTCACCCCTGCAACAACCTGCTGACTGCCAATCTGGAAACACACAACCTTCCAAGAATGAACCAGGAAGAAATAGAAACTCTGAACAGAACAATAACAAGTTACAAACTTGAATCAGTAATAAATAATCCACCAACCACCTGAAGCCCAGGACCAGACAGATTCACAGCCACATTCTACCAGATGTACAAAGCAGAGATAGTACTAATCTTATTGAATATGCTTCTAAAAATCAAGGAGAAGGTGTTTCTTCCTAACTCATTCTATTAAACCAGTATTACCCTGATACCAAAATCTGACAAGAATACACACACATACCAAAGAGAAAACTACAGGCTAATATCCTTGATGAACATAGATGCAAAAATATTCAACAAAATACTTGCAAAAAAAATCAAAAGAGTACGTCTCAAAATAATAAGAGCTATATTTGACTAACCAATGGCCAACATCATACTGAATGAGCAAAAGTTGAAAGTATTTCCCTTAAGAACTGGTTCAGAAACAGAATATCCTCTCTCACCACTCCTATTCAATAAAGTAGTGGAAGACCTAGCCAGAACAATCAGCCAAATAAAAAAAAAAAAAGATGTCTTGCAAATAGGAAGAAAGGAAGTCAAATGTATTATTCCATTTTCACACTGCTGGTAAAGACATACCTGAAACTGGGCAATTAACAAAGTAAAGAGATTTAATGGACTCACAGTTCCATGTGGCTGGGGAGGCCTCACAATCATGGCAGAAGGTGAAGGGCAAGTCTCACATGGAGGCAGAGAGAGAAGAGAGCTTGTGCAGAGAAACTTCCCTTTTTAAAATCATCTGCCATCACAAAACCTATTCACTATCATGAGAACAGCATGGGAAAGACCTGTCCCCATGATTCAATTACCTCCCACCAGGTCCCTCCCACAACAACATGTGGGAATTCAAGATGAGATCTGGGTGGGGACAGGGCCAAACCATATTATCAAATTATCCCTCTTCTCTGACAACATGATCCTATACCTAGAAAACAGTAATGATTCCTCCAGTGGACTTCCAGACCTGATCAATGACTTCAGTAAAGTTTCATGATACAAAATTAATGTGCAAAAAACAGTTGCATTTGTATATGCCAACAATGCTCAAGCAGAGAATCAAATCAAGAGCTCAATTTTATTTGCAACTGCCACAAAAAAAATAAAATACCTAGGAATACATTTAGCTAAGGAGATGAAAGATCTCTACAAGGTGAACTAGAAAACACTGATCAAAGAAATTGTAGATAATACAAAGAAATAGAAAAACATCCCATGCTCATGGATAGGAAAAATCAACATTGTTAAAATAACTATACTTTCCAAAGTAATCTACAAATTCAGTGAAATTCCTATAAAATTACCACCTACATTGTTCACAAATTTAAAAAAAATTCCAGAATTCATAATGGACCACAAAAGAGCCAAATACCCAAAGCAATCCTAAGCAAAAACAACAAAGCCAAAGGCATTACATTGCCTCATTTCAAACTATACCACAAGAATATATAACCAAAACAGCATAGTACTGGTTCAAAAATAGATACATAGATCAATGGAACAGAATAGACAATGCAGAAATATAGCCACACACCCACAATCAACTGATCTTTGACAAAGTTGACAAAAATAAACAATGGGGAAAGGACACCTATTCAATAAATGATGCTGACTAAACAGGCTAAACGTATGCAGAAGAATTAAACTGGACCCCTAATTCGAACCATGTACAAAAAGTAGCTCAAGATGGATTAAGGACTTCAATATAAAATCCAAAAACATAAAAATCCTAGAAGAAATGTCCTTTGGGACATTAGCCTAGGCAAAGAATTTATGATGAAGATCATAAAGCAAACGCAACAAAACCAAAAATAGACAAATGGGATTTAAGTAAGTTAAAGATCTGCACAGCAAAAGAAACCATCAACAAAACCCACAGACAACTTACAAAATTGGGAGAAAATATTTGCAAACTATGCCTCTGACAAAGGATTGATATCCGGAATCTATAGGGAACTTAAACAAATCAACAAGAAATGAACAAATAACCCTGTTAAAAACTGGGCAAGGGAAATGAACAAATACCTCTTAAAAGAAAACATACAAGTGGCCAACAAAGATATGAATAAATGCTAAACACCAGTAATCATCAGAGAAATGCAAATTAAAACCACAATGCAATAACATTTGACACCAGCCAGAATGGCTATTATTAAAAAGTCAAAAAGTAACAGATGTTGGTGAGGCTGAGATGAAAAGGAAACGCTTATACATCATCAGTGGGAATGTAAATTAGTTCAACCCCAGTGGAAAACAGTCTGGAGATTTCACAAAGAGCTAAAAATAGAACTACCATTTGACCTAGCAATTCCATTGCTCAGTACCTACGCAAAAGAAAATAAATCACTTTTTCAAAATGACACCTGGACTTGTACGTTTATAATAGCACTATTCACAATAGAAAAGTTACTGAATCAACCTAAGTGTCAATCAATGATGGATTATATAAATGAAATGTGATGTGTATGTATGTGTGTGTGTGTGTGTGTGTGTATATATATATATATGTCATTTTATTATGATCTTTGGCATAAGTGTGTATATATACATATATATTCCACTATATACACACACACATATATATTCCACTTTATATACACACACACACATATATGTGTGTGTATGTGCATAGTGGAATATATGTATGTGTGTGTATATATACACATATATTATTTATGTGTATATATACACATACGTGTGTGTATATATATACATACATACATATATAAACACATATATATACATATATACTGGAATACTACACAGACCTTAAAAAGAATGCAGTCATGTCCTTCACAGTAACATGGAGCTAGAGGCCATTATCCTGTGTGAAATAACTCAGAAACAGAAAATCAAATGCCACATATTCTCACTTACAAGTGGGAGCTAAGCAATGGATACACATGGATATATAGGTGGACATTGGGGATTTCAAAATGGGGAAAAAGGAGCGGGAGAATGTGTTGAATAATGGCCTATTGAGTACTACTGACTGTGTTCACCATTTGGGTGATGGGCTCAGTAGAAGCCCAAACCTCATCATTACTCAATTACTCAGGTAACGTACCTGCACATGTACCCCTGAATCTATAATAAAAAATTAAAGTATAAAAGATTGTTTTATTATTCATACAACCAGCTCTGTTATCAGATGTAGTGATTGAATGAAAAATATTAATGAATAAGTGAGGATGTTATTTTGATTTTGAAGCTTATCATAGAACTCACTGATACAGTAATAGTCACCTTTCTTTAGAATCAATCGATTAGAATATATTCAAATGTTTTTGCTTCCTTCTATCTGATATTTAAATAAAATGGTTTGATTTTTAAAACCCTTCCAAAAATATGAGTAAAATAATTAACTTTCCTTTTCTGGGGATGACAGTGGGGAGTAGAGTTGCATCTTTTTATTTGGGAAATTTAGACTTAAACATACTGTTTTTTTACTCATTCAACTAATTCAACTACTGTATTCCTAAATTATGTAAGTAACATTATAGATGTCTGCAATGTTCCAGCCTCTCAGAATGACCATGAGGTTTAATAAATTCAGTAAGACATTGTCTTTTCTCAGCAAAAATTGCATTCTAATTAGAGATAGGGCCATATAAACAAATAATTATGAGGCACTATTCACAATAGCAAAGACTTGGAACCAACCCACATGTCCATCAATGACAGACTGGATTAAGAAAATGTGGCACATATACACCATGGAATACTATGCAGCCATAAAAAAGGATGAGTTCATGTCCTTTGTAGGGACATGGATGAAGCTGGAAACCATCATTCTCAGCAAACTATCGCAAGGACAAAAAACCAAACACCGCATGTTCTCACTCATAGGTGGGAATTGAACAATGAGAGCACTTGGACACAGGAAGGGGAACGTCACACACCGGGGCCTGTCATGTGGAGGGGGCAGGGGGGAAGGATAGCATTAGCGGATATACCTAATGTAAATGACGAGTTAATGGGTGCAGCACACCAACATGGCACACGTATACATATGCAACAAACCTGCACATTGTGCACATGTACCCTAGAACTTAAAGTATAATAAAAAGTAATAATAATTATGCTACAAATGAGCTGTGGAAGCACACACAGAGAGAGATATATGCAGGTTTGTTGCATAGGTAAACTTGTGTCGTAGGAGTTCGTTGTACAGATTATTTCATCACCCAGGTATTAAGCCTAGGTACCCATTAGTTATTTTTCCTAATCTCTCCCTTCTCCCACCAAGGAGATATCTGATGTGTAAATAGCAACTCACCAGGGGAAGCAGTTGGGAAAAGAGTCATACTTCCATGTGACCGAATTTGAAGCATACTGCACACTTTAATATTTAATTATGTTTATTATCATACTAGTTAGACATAAATAAAGCACTCTTGATACTATTACAATTTTTCTTAGCATTGATTGAGAAACTTGGTGACTCCAAGCATACTTATTACATTATAATAAGCGTTGTTTAGTACACAATGTTCTTGAAATATTTACTAAGGCAATAGACTGTTTTCATTTTGCTTTATAAGAATAAAACTTTAGATTTTGCACTGCATTTCCTATTCCTCACCAGGCTAATAGAGTATTTGAACATTTGAGTATTATTTGCATATAACTTCTACAGCTTGTTGTACAACCTTACCCGGGCTGGAAATCTTAAGCATGTCAGTCAAAATCATCAAATGTAGGAAAACTAATTTTAAGTAATTTCCATTTAAATTTGGATTGTGTAAAGATTTTCACAGTTCATTTGGAAGAAAAAAATTGTAGATACAATTTTGATTGGCAATCTCCACTCAGTGGTATACAAATATGGAGCAATTTTCTTGTGTGAAACAAACAAAAATTACATACATTTGTCTTTGTGAGCTCTTCTAGAGTTAAGAGGAAGAGTTACTATTACAGCATTTAGCATTTATTGATTATTTACTATGTGTCAAGCACTGATTTAAATCCTTTATACTAATTCTTAGAAATATAATGGAGCTAGTAATATATTCACAGTTTTATGTAAGAAAGTCCTAAAGACAGAAAGTTTGTTTCTTGCAGTTTATACAGTTAATTGGATATCTCATAGATAGACTCTTGGTTTAATATACCTTCCTGAGATATCATCTGTGTATCTCATGAGGAGGGAAAATGTACTTATATACGGCTGTGGCTACTGGTGGGACCCTTACATACATGCTCATATTCTGCTCATTGGTTCAGCTGCAGTATTTTTGGCTTTTGTGAATTTCTGACTCTTTGAACTGCTTATTTAGAGAAATTCCTGGTGAATATGTGGTTTGCACGCATGACTCGGTCTGAGTCAAGGGGCTTCCTCATACTGCTACAGCACCATCTCAGTTTTTCTGGTGCTGAGGATTTTTCGGAGTTCAACTCAATGTTCCATCCCCCTCGTGGCTGCTGTGCACCCCAAGGTCAGTCACTTATCTCTCACTGAGGAATTTCTCACAGCAAGTCTAATGACTGAAGCTACATTGTGCTGCATGGAGTATGTTTGGGTTTCGGGACATTGCACCTTCCCACACCACACAGGAGCCAAGAATTACCCAACAACATGACACTGCTTCTCTTTTGGACTTACTGTGCCACAGTGAATTGTTTTCTTTGCTTCCTCACAGTGTTTAAGATTGATGCAGGATCACCGTCTTGGGAATCGCCTCACGCTGTTTTTTCTCTCTCAAACACATGCATTCACATTCACACACACACACACACACACACACACACACACACACACATATAGCCCCACAAAATTGTGAGCTCCAATTTCATTACGTCAGCCTTTCTCTCAATATGTGGAAAACCTCTCACTGTTATTTTATCTCAAGTTGGGAAGCCATTGTACACAAGAATATATCTGATATCCCCATAATTCTTATCTCTCTTCTGATTCACTTTGCTTCACAGGAGAAGGGATGGACTGTTTGTGGCCTCCTCCAACCTGGAAAGAATCCCCCAAGCTTAGCTTTTTCTTCATTCTGAGAAGGTACCAAATTTGCCCCTTCACTTAAATTCTTTAGCAGCATCAACAAAATAGCACCAAGTATTTTGGAAATCGAAAGTTGATTCAGGCTGGGAGTTACAGTCCAAGCACAGGTGCACTTAAATCTGACTAATCTAACTATGGATCCTTCAGAAACAGATAAACCTGAATCCTGTCCCCACATGTAACCTGAGATTATTAGACGAGAGATCCTGGAGACATCTTCAGGCTAGAATCATCCAAGATTCTGCGATGCCTGAAATACTTTCACTGAAAAAACGTAAACAAAAGATTGTTTCAGTATTTAGCCACTCCAATTTATTTGCCATTTTAAAATTTATCTGTCATCCTTTCCCTATCTTTATGAGTACTTTGAAGTACATTCTTTGTAAACTGTGTTTTCTTTGTATAATACTTAATCTTGGTACTAAACACAAATGTCCCTGGGTATAATATAAAGAGCTCCTACAACTGATTGGAGGCCTGAGAAACAGAATTGCTGTTTACTACTTAAAACATTTAAATGGTTGATTTTATGGAAAGTGGGAGTTTTTCAGCCTGGTGAAATATTTTTCCTATGGCTACATCATAGCAAACTTCATCAGCAGTTCAAACACATCTCCTCAGTGAGTCCATGCACGGCTTTTGAATGAAACAATTAAGTAATGAGTAAATTGTTAGATATTTCTTTGATTATAGATGTCGATTTTATTTGGGTAATCACTGTTACCATGTGCTACTGAAAGCCTACACATACCTTGTAATATTCTTTCTAAATTGTTTATTTTAAAGAAGGATATGCCTTTAGAAATATTTTGGAATCTGTAATATAAAGTTCATGTTACAGTAATTTTATGATTGACACTGAATAAAAGAAATTAGTATGTTCTCACATTAATGATAACATCTTTCATAAGTCTCTCATTTTAGTGCTTCTAATTAAACCATTATTTTTCTAATGTGGAAGAGGGTGTTTTCCTTTTTTTTCTACAGTATTTTGTAGTAGCATTTGCAGTACTCTGATAAGTTTCACATTTTCTGACAATGTACATCAAAGTTTACTATTAGGCAATGTAAGTGTTGATTGTCTAGTAGTATCATATAATTCACGAAAGAAAGGAAGGCAAAACCTTCTGACTGAACCTTTATGTGACAGATATGTTTGATTTCTGATTTGTCAGGCTTATACACAAGGTTTATGCCAACCTTAATCTGGAGAGAGACTACCCACATTGGGGAAGACAAAGCACTTACATAAGCATCTGGAGACCTAGGTATTAGGCACAGTGCAAACACTCCTATAATTTAATTTAGTACTGCATAATATTAGTGGTGATAAAAAAGTCTTACACTATGTTCTATGTTGGCTTCATCAAGGCAGCTAATAACTTACATGTCTAAGTGTTGCCTGTTGAAATAAACTTGGATTGGATGTAGAATTTGCGATTAGCTGCCTCTTCAAGATATTTTAGTTTTAATTAAATGTCACTCTCAAAGTAAGTGATGAGTGACCTGTTCCTGGTCTCATAATGTACTCAGGGCCTAATTACCACATAAGCACAGATTGGTTGACTCATGGCTCGGACAACATTTCCTAGCCTAATTGGCACTAAGATGTATTTCCTACTTTTATTTATATTAAATGATATAAGACAAAAAAGGATTTACTTTAAAACAAAAATATGAGACAGGCGGTCATATTGCTTACTGGTTTTTGAATATTAACGTAATGATTTTACTTTTACTAATAAACTAATTGCTAGGTATTTCTATGCAATAATGTTTATTTAATTATGTTTGGAGTTATGACTTCTATATTTACTTCTTAAATGTATTGCATGCTATTTAATTCATACAATGCATTTTAGGAAAATAATCATTTCTCTCCATTTTCAAAACAAAAGCATATTCAAAGTAGCATAAGCCTCATTTCATAAATATTTGCTTTTTAGTATGATGTATTTCACTTTAATTTTTTGGTGAGCCCAGGTTTCTACATGCTTGACATTTGGGAGATTTTCAAAACATATTTGATTTTTTTTTTTCAGTTCTGTGGCTTGATGTCTGATGGGCTTGTAATGATTATATAATACATTGCCTGACCATCATGGCCTTCCCTAGTTCATCATCTCTGCACTTTTTAAAACAGATATTCTCATCTTCTCTTTTAATTCCTTTTTTTTTATTTGAACCTTATTTTTCCTTTTTATTCAATTGATTTCTTTTGGACATCAATTAATTTTTCAGTACTGATTATTTAGATGACATTTTTGTACATTTTGTGTTCACATGTGACATGTGTATGTTTGAAATGAAAAACACACACATGCTACTGAATAAAACAAGTCTACTGATAATGAAATAGATCTAAAATTGCTTTTTATTGGATTCAACTTTTAAACTCAACAAAAATCTAAAAAGAATGTATTTAATTTTTGTTTTATTTTTGCTAAAGTACATATTCATTTATGCACAAATATTTTAGCATGTATTTCCTTCCAGACCTGTGCTGGGTTTATAGACTAAGATTAATAAGGCAAGACATTGTCACCATTTTCCAAGAGCGTATCATCCAGTGGAGAGACAAATGTGTCAATAAAATTTCATATGTGTTAAGTGCTCCTAGAGAATAGTACAGAAACTAAAAACAAACAGCCTTTTTCAGTTTTAGATTAATTTTAACTTAAATAGCACTAAATTATTTTGTATAGGATATCATGCCTTTAAATTTTCTTTTTTTCTGCATATTAAAATTATGTAATGCTTATCAAGCTGTTTCTGTGCAATGTGTTATATACTCTAAGAAAAAGTATTACAGAATTTTAGAAGACAATGAAAGGCTATTTGGAGTACTATTTAGAAGACAATGTGGCTATTTGGAGTACTCATGTATAACTGATAGGAATATTCATAGTTGAGAAAAGGGAAAGATTTCTAATAAGGAACAAAATGTGAAAAGAAATAGAGTAATAAAAAAGTAGGGCCTTTAGCAAAATTTCCTGATAGTTTACTATTTTTTGTTTGTGTTATTTTGATTTGGTTAGAAATAAGTTCTAGTCATTGAGAACACTTGGACACAGGAAGGGGAACATCACACACCGGGACCTGTCATGGGGTGGGGGGAGGGGGGAGGGACAGCATTAGGAGATATACCTAATGTAAATGACGAGTTAATGGGTGCAGCACACCAACATGGTGCATGTATACATATGTAACAAACCTGCATGTTGTGCACATGTACCCTAGAACTTAAGGTATAATTTAAAAAAAAAGAAATAAGTTCTAGTAAGGTCAGGTGATGTCCAGATTGTTAAAAAGCTTAAATGGTAAAGTGTGAAGGAGTTTGGATTTTATTTATATACAGTGGGAAGTATATTTGTTCTAGAGATTGTAGACATATTAGGCTGCCATAGTCCAAATCAATGCTGATCACATTTTAATGTGTGCTGAAATCAACTTAAATCATACATTGTGATTACTCTGAAATGGCACCTGAGATCTGTACTATAAAGAAGCTCCTAATTGAGGTCACTAGTATTGGACTGGTAACCACTTTCTGAGTAGCAATGGTTAGCATCTGGAAGTTAATTACTTAAATATGAGACTCCTTGGCCCTACACCAAATATACTGAATCAGAATTTC
Organism: Hylobates moloch; assembly: GCF_009828535.3. Classification (NCBI taxonomy): domain Eukaryota; kingdom Metazoa; phylum Chordata; class Mammalia; order Primates; family Hylobatidae; genus Hylobates; species Hylobates moloch. The sequence goes on along the minus strand of NW_026652289.1, from coordinate 24,115,487 downwards.
CAGGGATGAGACCAAAACTAAATTTAAAAACTACACACATATACCAGAAAAAAACATGCACACACACACACACACACACACACACACACACACACACACACACTTCCTCAGATGTTTCTGATAAATTCAATGCCTGACCTGACTCAATTTTGCAGAATATTCACTAGACCAGCCTAGCAATGAGGAGACTAAAACTAAGCAAGAATGAAGAGAGACATATTTAAGGGACATTTAAAAAAAGAATGAGTTGGATATTTTGAGTATTTATATTTGAGAAAAGGAGATATAATCTTATACATTTCTCAGTTATCTGGCAAATAGGCTCAGTGGATAACAATTACATCACTGCAGATGAGGATTAAGGAATAAGGTAAGACAGAAAGAGAATGCTCTTGAGTTTTGATATGCCAAATTTGAGACATGTAAATTTTTCAAAGTAATACGGTATTTAATGTATTAGCAAATATGTTTCCAGACTCCAAAATGATAATAGGGATATGCATTCACACACACACACACACACACACACACACACACACACACACACACTAGGGACATGCATTCACACACGTACACACACACACACACAATCTGTAATTAAAATATAGAAAAGGGAATAAAGGGATAAGGAGATGGTGCTCATATAGAAGCTGAGTCTCAAGTGCTTGAGAAGGACCAAACAAATGGCTGGATTCAAATCTGGTTTCACCATATATTTGCTGAGTGGCCAGTAGCAATGACACAATCCTTTGCCTCAGCCTTCTCATCTCTAAAATAGGAATGAAATATCTACTTTATAGTAGTATCTACTTTATGGAAATGTTTGAGGAATAAATTAGTTATTGTGGGTATGCATAGTAAATATCATATATGTTTGTAGTACAGGAAGATAGATAGAACACCAAGAGAAGAAAATATTTATTGCTAAGAAACAAATACTTAAGGAATACATGGTAGAAGAGATACTATATACTACTATATACTATACTATATACTATACTTACTAATATAAGAATAGTCAGGAAAGTGAGCAAACTATAAATATGGAGGTTTCAGGAAACAGGACGGTTAAAGAACAAAGTAGTTGGCAGTATCTCATTCTTAAGTCAAATAAAAATGAAAACTGAAAAATATTATTGGGTTTGAAAATGAGAAGGTTATGGTTTATTTTAAGAACACGAAACTTAGTAGAATGGAGAGGACAGAATAAAAAATAAAGAAAGAATGGGTACTAGAAAGTTCATTTTTTAAAACAATGTAATGACAAGTAGAATATACCATATTAATTTGAGAGAGGGTTAGGGAGATTTTTTTTAATATTATTTGGTTATTTTGTTTTATTTTCTCTTTTGGTTTTAAATTTATTATTATTTCTTGTTTAGGATGAAACTTATTAAAGAGTGTGCATAGCTTGACAGGAAAAGTGCTATAGAAAAAGAATCACTAAGAAGTTTAGGCCAGGTGCATTGGCTCATGCCTGTAATCCCAGCACTTTGGGAGGCTGAGGCAGGCAGATCACCTGAGGTCGGGAGTTTGAGACCAGCATGACCAACATGGAGAAACCCTGTCTCTACTAAAAATACAAAATTAGCTGGGCGTGGTGGCACATGACTGTAATCCCAGCTACTTGGGAGGCTGAGGCAGGAGAATCGCTTGAACCGAGGAAGCTGAGGTTGCGGTGAGCTGAGATCGCACCATTGCACTCCAGCCTGGGCAACAAGAGCGAAACTCCGTCTCAAAAAAAAAAAAAAAAAAAAAATGTTTAATCAGTTAGCCCTAGAAGGATTCAGATGACCTAGTAGCAGGGGACATGTATTTTCCTAATTTAGGATGAGAAGATCAAAGAGGTTTGAGTACAGATATAAAGAGGTATGCAGGTAAAGAGGAACTACACTAAAATCTTCAACTTTATTTTCTTGTTACAATTAGAAGAAACAATAAAAATAATTTTTAAAAAATATTCATGAGTTCCTAAAATGTTTGACGTTAGAGAAATTCCTAAGTGATCCAAAATTTCTGAAATTGTTTGAATATTGTAGCATTTTTCAGAATCAAATAACCCACATAGGCTGTTGTAATGCAATGTTATAAAAATCCAATAACAAGGGGAGAATAAATAATGTAAATAATTCTTTTACGGTAGATAACATTTTAAAATGTTTCAATGAGAAAATTGTATTCGTTTGCTATAATCAATAATTTATAAGAACATTTTAAGGAGTAATACTCTGAGATTTTCTGTAATTACTAAATAAATATCTTAGTCTTTTAACTCTGTTAATGTGGAAGCCTAGAAAAATAAAAAAGTGCTTGTTGAAAAATGTTGCAGCTCATTGTCCCAAGATAATCAGTGTCTTAAGTTATCTCCACATGTCTCATGAAATTCTAAGTGAACCAAAGTAGGCTTTGTGTCAGATGGTTAGAAGGCTGGTTCAGTTGTCAGTTTTTAAATCTCTGTAGGTGATAAACTCATTTTAAATGCCACTGCTAAATGTTGTATCAAATAGCAAAGGGCTCTTGGTACCCTGATGGAACTTAGAAATGCTAATATATTCATTATATTTATATTACTATAAATTTTAAAAATCTCTTTTGAATATCTGTTTGCTCTGGATGCTTACTTATAAATATTAATTTAATCTCTGTTATGATAATGATTATCTTTGATATAATGTTACCTATGTTTTATTTTGAGAAATAATCTTTATTTAAAAAGATAAATTTGGACAGGGCGCGGTGGCTCATACCTGTAATCCCAGCACTTTGGGAGTCCGAGGTGGGCGGATCACGAGGTCAGGAGATTGAGACCATCCTGGCTAACACGGTGAAACCCCATCTCTACTAAAAATACAAAAAATTAGCTGGGCATGGTGGCGGGCGCCTGTAGTCCCAGCTACTCCAGAGGCTGAGGCAGGAGAATGGTGTGAACCTGGAAGGCAGAGCTTGCAGTGAGCCGAGATCGCGCCACTGCACTCCAGCCTGGGCGACAGAACGAGACTCTGTCATAAAAAAAATAAAAAATAAAAATAAATTTAAAAAGAAAAATAAATAAAATAAATAAAATTTTTCCCCTCCATTAACTGATTATGAGAAATATCCAAAATTCTGTCTCCCTACCTTTCTCGTAGGTAAACACTCATAGTGAAATTCTTTGTCATATCAATAACCCTTGTGTCAACAGAGGTAGAAAATCTTAACATCTTTGACTTTTCTCCTTTATCACTAATGCTTTAACTGATCACAGATGTAACGTACCTTGAATCTTTTGTTACATCTATTCTCTACCTTTTCATATTCTTTGCCACAGGTTAACTCATATATTTACCACAACATACTCTCTTGTTTTTATCTTCCTTCATTCAATTTGTCAGTAATTTTACCTCACAACCAGTCTTTACTAAATGCCAATTTTATCACGTATGTTTTTATTTATAAGTAATTTTGGACAAAAATTCAAGTCAGTTGTTTCTGATATTCTCCTGAGACTTTTCCAAACTATATTTCTAATACTTCAACAATATTCTAGATGAGATGAACCTTGTATATACTGACCTACTAATTTCCTAAATGTTCCTTGAACACTTCAGCCTTACCCAGTGTGGAAAGTCCTCCTTATTCTTTTCTATCCTTTTATAACAATATCTATGGCATTTTTTATCTTTTTATGTTTTATTGTCCTCTATAAAGTCTTCTTGATCATAAATTTTATAATGGGCAAACTTGATACACCCCATCTTAGTTTATTTTTCATAATTTTATATACCCCATAGTCCTCCCAAATACATCTGAAGCCCTTTGATATTAGAAAGTATTTCTTGCTATTTTTGAGTATGATCGTATTTAGAAGAGGGATTTGCAAAATACATATAGTTAATAAATATTTATGAGTATAGTACATGATTTTTAATTTATCTAACTCTACTTTTAAGATTGTTATTTCATGCACTTCTTTGGGAATTATTCACGGAGAACATATATTCATCATGCATTTACTTTTGAGTCCTTGGATTTAAAACTTTTCCTTACCTTAAGTAAGAAATTTATGATGATATTTAGGGATAGGTATCAAATGTTTCATTCTTGTCCAATTTTCTCCAAACATAACTTTTTGACATTAGGAAACAATTTGGTTTTCTTCTGACTGCCGTAGGTGATAAACTCATCACCTACATTATATTGATTTGGGTAAAAAATCAGCCACTAGGGCAATGATTAAGGCACAACCTCAAATTTTAGTTATGTAGGATTTACTAATATGCCAATGTTTTAATATATATGTATACGTCAATTAGAGCAAATCTGGTCTTTGGGAAATATAGTGAAGTAGAGAATTATATTTTCTTTATATATATTAAACATATATAGCAATGAAATATATCATTGTCCCCATTCACCAAAATGTCCGTGAATAATGTGGCTTAATTAACATGTGCATTGGTAATTTGTACTGAATGAAAAATTAACCAGATGTTTAATGTAAATTAACTAATTTCATGTTCAATTTTATTTTATTAAAATGAATTAATGTTATTTTTCACATACATCTACAAATCAGTATAAACAGTTTTCAGAACTGTATTTGACTTTTAAAGTTTCTATATCTTTCAAGTTCTTTTTTATAAACCCTTCCTTAGAAAAGCAAATTTACTCCTAAGGTCAGTGGTAGGCATTAAGTAATAATTCACACACATTTCTTAGATTCTCTGATATCCTTAAATGAAGTCATTCCAAAATTATATGTTGTTAATACAGTCAGTGTTCTATAACTAGCACACAATAAGCTCTTGGTAAGTGTCAATTATTCTGCCATTCATTCATATATGATTAGTTTGGGAGAAATAAAGTTTGATGAATGAACCCTCACTTCCAGAAATTTATATTTAAATAAGTTAGAGAACCAAATAGAATGATCAACAAAGTAAGTTTTATTTGCTTAATGGAAATTCCTACTGATCAAAGATATTGATGTATTTATTGATACCATAGATGGGTCTATCACACACTGTTTTGTAAAGTTCATAATATTTTATGTTCTCTTTGAAGACAGAAAGTAGGAAGCCATGAGGGGTTGTATAGAAAAAGGAGATTAGAACAGACAAAACAGTTTGGGCAAATGCACAATGGTGGGCAAGTGTGAGTCAGCTGGGGAGAGGAGAGAGAATGAATCCTAGGTGATCATAGCTGCAGAAGCATTGGAAATGAGTAATAGCAAATAAACTTGGAAAGGCAAGTTTCCTTCCAATTATAATTTGTATGGTAAGGGACAAATTAAATCCATTTTGGAGATTTTTGAGCAGAAGAGTGAAATTAAACATAGTTTTAGAAATATATGCATGCAGTAGTCTGAGAAATACATTAGAGGGAAAAGAGATTAAAGAAGCAAAAGTGAGAAAAAATATGGCAGATGAAATATATTGGATTAAAATTAATGAGTGCATGTATTTAAAAATAAAAAAATGCATACAAATAGTTTATATTGGCAATGCTTGGAAATTGATTGATGGTGACTAAAAATGGGATAGTGAATAGTGAGCAAATTTTGATGTTAGAGGAATGTGTTTGGTTTGCATATAGAAAATTTGAAATTAAAGTATGCTAGTGTTAACTGCAGGTTGGAGATTGCAAGATTAGATTTTGAGAAAGTACTGTTTTAGGGGAAATAAGATTATATCTTAAAGAAGAAAGTAAAGGGAAGAAAGAAAAGAGAAGACACATAATTATAATTTCCCCACCTTTTTTTTTCAAACGTGTAATATATTTTCTGCTTCCTTCCCTTCTATCCATAAACATTCTCAAGTCTTCTCAATTTATAAAATCCATGCCCTACTGCCCAGAATTGTGGATTCCAGTAACCCCATACATCTCTTCAGATTCAAGCTTCTTTTAAGGGCAATCTCAAATTTCTTGAGTTCTGCATTTTGCCTCTCTTGACCTCATTCCACTTAAACTGACTTCAAAAAGAAAGTTAGTTACTTATTTAAAGGAAAAAGAAATCTGAATTTTCACTGGAATTGGCATTAATGCTTTATCTATAAGAAAAGTAGGCAAGGGAGAAAAAGAGAGTACCTAAAATCTATTTTTCCTTTGGCTACTTTTCTTATTCTTTCTGACTTGCACTTTTATTTTTCTTTCTGAAACATTAGATATATTTGAACATTTATTGAGCCTCTATAATATCACAACCATTCTCTGAGTATTGGTAAATTATGAATAAAAATAGGACCCAGGAAAGTCATGGAGACCCTGCCCAAGTTTTCCAGAGAGGTTTCTGGAAAGGAGGAAGGAATTTAACAATTTAAGATGGAGAGTGTGAGGAAACATATTTTAAAGAGCTTAAACAGCATAATTACCAGGATTTTATTTTTTTTTTCCGGTAAATAGTTTGTTCCTTCCTCCTGTTCTTGATTACACATTTTATTTCCTTAAATACTTTCAACGTAGTTGTGTTATATTCTTAATCTAAAAATTATGTTAGTTGAAATCTCATGGGTTTATTTCTCCTATTTGCTGTTTCAACTGACTCCTTGCTTACAGGCCTTATTTCACCATGTGTTGTTTAATGTCAGAATACACCCCCAGATTGAAGACAGCTTAATTTATACAATTACTGGCGAATATGGGCCTATGATATGGTTCTTCTGAATGGTTTTTGTGATTGCTTTTGCCACTTAGCTGTGAGCCCTACACGTGAGACTGCTTTTTAGTTTTTCCAGGTTGAAGTTTTCCAAAGAACACATGTTTATAATTAAAATCCTAAACATGGGATATGGCAAAACTTCTGGTTTATCTAATGAGAAACATTTTCCCCCTCCCCAGCTTGGGGGAGGCAGGTTTCCTTGTAATCTCCCTTCACCATTGGGTTGACTGATTTTATACCCTCCTTTGATGGTAACTCTTATTCCAGTCCAGTGTTATCTGGTGTTCTTTTTTGTTTTTGTTTTCAGAGACAGAGTTTCACTCTTATTGCCAGGCTGGATTGCAGTGGTGCAATCTCGGCTCACTGCAACCTCTGTCTTCTGGTTTCAAGCAATTCTCCTGCCTCAGGTTCCTGAGTAGCTGGGATTACAGGCTTCTGCCACCACACGCAGCTAATTTTTGTATTTTTAGTAGAGACGGGTTTTCACCATGTTCGCCAGGCTGGTCTCAAACTCCTGATCTTGTGATCTTCCCACCCCGGCCTCCCAAAGTGCTGGGATTACAGGCGTGGTCGTTACCTGGCATGCTATCGCAGCCTGTTGTTCTGGGAAAACTTGGATCATATCTGTGTGTAGTCTGTGTTTACTGAAATAAGCGTTTTGGTTACTATGATCTGTAAATTCCCAGTGCAGGTTTGTACTCTAGTTTCAGATCTTCCTTGATTGACCTCTTGCAGCTTTGTCACTTTACCAAAAGCTCAAGTACATGCATTTGAGCACATGGAAGGAGTTTGGAAAGTGGTCAGGCTCTCTTTCTACCATATTGTTAGAAATATGTCAATTCATATTAAAATAACACTTTGCTTATCTTCTAAACTTCTAGATATTCAAGTATTTTATTTCAAATTTCACAAAAAAATTATTTAAAATATCAGTCATCTCCTCTCTTTTATTTTATTGTCCTGGGTCCTTCACTTAACTCTTTGATCTTGTGAAAATCAGTGCTGCTTCATCTTACTCTGTGCAGTGCTTTCTTTCCTTTCTATGCCTGCCTTCACAGACGTTTTTTAGTAGGTGTCTACATGTAGTTAATTTACGTGTGTGTGTATGTGTGTGTAGTTGTTGTAATGATAATATAGGATTTATACAACTGTTGGGCAAACATCTTTTTTTTAGCTATTGCCCAATGTGGTCACACATATAAGACCTAATCTCTGAATATGGAACAGATTTTCTGAGAGTAAATTTGTTCATTTACTTAACAGAATTTCAGACTACCAGCTTGAAGAAGTGCTGTATTTAGTCTGATTGTTAAATGCATAATAAAGTAATATGTATAATAGTAGATCATGTTTTACAAAACTTTCATTTTTCTTTATAGGTAATAAAAAATTGGGGGGAAATAATCAGCGTTTGGACCATGTGGTTTAGACATCATGCATTAAAATCTGAGAAATCATGCTTAAAAATCAACATTAATTGTTTCTCAATTTTTTTTCAGCTCTTCTTCAAGTGACGATTTCACTTAGCAAAGTAGAGCTTAGTGTGGGAGAATCTAAATTCTTCACATGTACAGGTACGTATTTCTGTAAATACCTTCAGATAAGGTGGTTTCTGTTAAAATATTAATAAAATATATTGGCTAAATTTAACTAGTTAAAAACTCAGTTCTCTAACAATAACATCTTACGGTTGGTTTTTTGTTTTTGTTTTTGTTGTTTTTGAGACGGAGTCTTGCTCTGTCTCCCAGACTGGAGGGCAGTAGTGTGATCTCGGCTCACTGTAATCTCCCTCTCCTGGGTTCAAGCCGTTCTCCTGCCTCAGCCTCTTCAATAGCTGGGACTACAGGTGCGCACCACCACGCCTGGCTAATTTTTGTCTTTTTGTATTTTTTTAGTAGAGACGGGGTTTCACCACGTTGGCCAGGCTGGTCTCAAACTCCTGACCTCAAGTGATCTGCCCGCCTTGGCCTCCCTAAGTGCTGGGATTACAGGTGTGAGCCATCGTACCTGGCCATCGTTGGGTTTATAATGATTGCAAAAGTGTTAATAACCATAACTTGCCTATTAAATGATATTAATTTTGTTTTTGTTAATTTGTTAATTTAGACTGCTAATCTAGATCATTTATTTTGAAAATAACATGCTTGCATTATATCTGATAATAACTTAAATCAATTTAAATATTTCTCTCTAAACAGTAATATTAGGATGAATATAAAGATTATAACTGAACCATTTTTGTAAATATGCAATGAATAAATTTGGTATGGCACACTGCACTGTAGTTATACTTGAATGAAGATTAGGCCAAAAATTTATTCTAATATTCATTGAAGAAATAGATAGTTATTTAGTCAGGAAAGCTTTGGCTAGATTTTTATGACAATAGAAAGAATCATATGTCATCATGCCTATGGCATATTTTATGGGCCTCATTCAGTATAATAATAAACATATGGTGTTCTTTCAAAAGAAATTTAAATATTTCAGCATCAAAGTTTAATTAAACATATTATAGAACTGACAAATGAGTACATTATTTATTTAGGTTCAATATATTCATTTTTACAAATATAAGTCTTCATATCCAAACAATGATATACCTAATTTTTTAAACCTTAGTGCTAAAATTAGTTATGAGACTATTTTAGAATTGTTTCTAATTTTGATTACACTAAATCAACTTAAAACTGGATTAAAATAGACACTAGAAACATAAAATGCATTATAAAAATTGTCTGGAGAATGACATGATTTATTTAAACCAAGATTCAAATTTATAAATATTGATACAGTTATAACATTTTATAAATCATATTCAGAGCATATATGTATAAAATGTCACATTTTATAGGAATATTAATAAAGCCCATGATTCTTTATACATTTTCCTTCTTAAAGGTGTCAATTGATAGTTATGTTAATACAAGTATTTGTATATTGAAATGAAAAAATCAGAGAGTACAGAAGAGATTGATTCAGCATCATACATTATGTCAGCAGAAATTTGACACAAGCATATAGGTCACTGTTTCTAAATCCCATCCATATTTTATTAATATCCTCATAAATTAGAACACACTGAATTGTACCACATAAAGGTAGAATAACAAAACAGTTTAAAAATCAATTTTGAAAATACAATGAAATTGTTGTACTTTTATGTATTTGTATATTACTATGAAATATATTGCACAGACTAATTGCCTGTATGTATTGCATAGCTCAAATTAAGACATACTTTAAAGTAAATTAAGGCCATTCATTGGTGATGTGTTTTGCTCTTAATAAGAATGTAAACTGAGTAAGCATTTATTTTCTTTTATATAAAGATGTATCACCTAGAGCTTTTCTATAGTACTGGAAGTAGTCTTGTTTATATTAAATATGGTAGTAAAACAAGATTCTAAAAATAAAGATATTGGAAAACCATGCAAGCCAGTCTGCTTGTATGTATTCTTCTACTACAATGCTGACAACCTAGATACGCCTCCAACATTTCCAGGTGCCTTAAAAATAAAAAATCTAAAACTCAACAAAATAAATATCTTAAATTTAAACTAGAAGGATGTTACACCCTCAAAGAGCTAAAGAAGTGTCTATACAGAAAATTGTTATAACTACATTTTAAAAAAATAAAGTTTAATGCTATTTATAAATAATCTGTACAATAGTCCAGCCTTATCAAAATGGAAAATTTTCATAGAAATTATTATTTGTTAGAGATGCCTGAAAGAAAACAATTTTAACAGCTTTATGAAAATCCACAATAAACTGTTAATGAAAATGAAAAGTTCTATTTTATTAAGAATGAAAAGGTCCAAAATATTTATCAGAATATCCTATTTAACTTACTATATAAAATATTATTTTGTGTTATTCAAATGTAAAGAGATGAATATTTAAATTATTTTTTGTAACTTCTCCATAGATGGAGGAATTAAATAAAACACATCCCTCCCCTTCAAATGCATTGCTCTGTAACAACCATGGTTTTATGATTTGTTTAGAAAAAGCTGAAGATAACGTAACTGAGATCTATTTAAAATTCACTAAACTTTCTTTCATACTTTTACTCAAGCATGTCTAATTTCTTATTGAAAGGAGGATAATTTGTTTCTAAAACCATTTCTTAGGAAAAATGAGAAGGAATAATTTTCTTCAAAGAGGTCCTGCAGATGTTAGTTGACTTCATGCATTTCCCCACCAATACTTTTGAATTAATAGTGTCTGCTGCTTCCATAAATGATATCTGAAGTAATTAGGTGAAGTACATCCTTTTGGTGACTAAAAGCAGACACAGAAATCTTCAGCTTTTACGAAAGGATAATAACCTAGATTCTGAATTGGAAAACTTAAATAAATGTTTACCCTGTAATGATTTGGTTGTAATTACCTAGAAGTGTAAGTATCATTTCAATGCATTGTAATTATCATATGATTAAATAGTTAACAGTTTTAGATTAAAATAATGAAACTACTTATTTCTCTTGGGAAAAGAGATTAGGACATCATTATAAAAACGGTCATTGGCCTTATCTATTCAAATTTAGCAACTAGGGAAATTAATTTCAAATTTCGTATTATCAAAGGCCAAAGTTTGTTTTGTGAAAGATTTACATTTTTGTAAGCTCGGCATTATCAGAGATTTAAGTGCTATCTCCTGACCCTAGCAAAGACAACTGAGCAGATGAAATCGTATTAGTAATTGTGGTTCTGTTCAGATATTATCTATAAGTGGGTTTTATGTCTGGCTCAGTGGTCAAGGAAGTTTCAGAACTTAACTGTAATAATCCATTGATTACCAAGGGAAAATTTCAACAATCGTAGCTTAAATACTGTACAAGAAGTTTGCTGTGAAATTTTTAGGTATTGCTTACTCAAGCGTGAATCCTCTATGTTGGATAAACAAAGGTGAACATTTGCACTAACATTTGTGTTTACTTTCAGTTTTGTAAGATTCTCAGATTTCCAGTCTGTGAAATAATTTTTTTCTAAATGGTTAATATTATTACATAATAGTAAATGCCAATGTTCAAACAAATATTTTTAACGTATTTTCAAACCTTTATTTTCCATGGCTCTTTGCAGCAATTGGTGAACCTGAAAGTATAGATTGGTATAATCCTCAAGGAGAGAAGATAATTTCAACACAGAGGGTAGTAGTGCAAAAGGAAGGTGTTAGGTCACGGTTAACCATCTACAATGCAAATATAGAAGATGCAGGGATATATCGTTGTCAAGCAACAGATGCCAAAGGACAAACACAAGAAGCTACAGTAGTTTTGGAAATTTACCGTAAGTCATGTATTTATATGTTTTAGTTTATTCAATTTCAGTTGCTTATAAATAATTGAAACAAAATAAATTGTTTGATAATAAAACTTAACACTTATTAAGAACTATGTGCTTTGAAAATAAATATCAGTTTATTTATGCTTTACCAGAGTGTATCTTCGAATAGAATAGATAACAGATAATAAGTGGTTATAAACACATATAGGGCATCAATTATATTAAATCATATTAATAAAAATGTTTTCATTTTCTCAAGCCATTAAGAATTCACTGGGCATATAGAGAATAGTGGTTTATTTAGTGGTACGATATTTATTCAGTGTTTTTTTTTCACTGTAAAATAGAAGGCCATGATTAGAATAAACGAAAATGTGTGACAGCACTGAACATTGTAGAATGAGAATCTGGGGAAGGGTCAGTGAATAGGAGTAGTCAGAAAGTTGAAACTAATCTAGTAGCCAATAATATTGAGCCAGGATTCTTTACCACTAAGTGTTTTTATTAGCAAAGTTTTCCACATTTGCACTTGATTTTCTGTCCTGGGATGGATTTCTTTCTATGTGTTCCTTTCACCTCCTCATATTTAGGAATCATTAACCTGTTTAGGAACATTGAAATGTGTTGACTCTTGCATTTTAAAGCAAGCTATCCCAATTACTTTTGTGACCTTGAGCAAATTATGTAACCTCTCTGTCTTTAGTTTCCTCATATATAAACTGAGGATAATAATGGTACCTATGTGATATATGGAGTTTGAGTACTACCTTAAATTATATTTCATAAAGTACTTACAACAATGCCTTACAATTAATAGGTAGTTAGCATTTCTACCAATGATAAATTATATATATATATATATATATATATTTGGAATGCAAGCCCTTAAATCATCTCATATCCGTAACTTTGTGTTTTGTTTATTATTCTAGAAATATGATATGAAAAACAAAGTCAGAACATTCCTACAGTAGGACATCCTGTTTGATGACCAACGCAATTTATGGGCACATTGTTGCTCTTGTGTTTCCTGATTTGGAATTTTTCCCTCCCATTTGATTCTAAGCTTCTGAAGAAATGATATTTTCCTAATTTATGTAACCCCCTACAGTATCTATTTCACAATAGCAAATAATTAAATTGAAATGGTCATTTTATAGATATAGTGTTTGGAAATACTTTTTTTATTTTAAATGATGCAAAAGAAGAATCATGACATTTCATTTGCGAAGGTAGAAAAAATTTTTGCAAGAACAATTCATTACTTCTGTGAGAATTTCTCATCAAGCATAAATATCCATGTTCACTCATTCATTCATTCATTCATTAAAGACACTTATTAGGTGTGTATCTACTATAATTCTGAGTCCCAGCCAGAGACAGACAGACAATAAATAAACTGAAACAAATACACAGATGCTAGCTAAACATGCTATGGAATTCTATGGAAAATAAATTACCTGGGGTAGAGAGATAGGGAACCTTGAAATGGAAAGGAATATTGCTATTTTATACCGGCAGGTTGGGTAAGAATCTGAATGAATTGAAGGGGGTGCAAATGCCCTGTGGTGAGGGCATTCCAAACAAACTTGGAATGTTCAGGGAAGCTCCAAGAAGACAGTTTTCCTGAGTGAAAAGGAAGAGAGAGGAGAAATTGGGATTGGAGTTGAGGAGATAGACTTCAGTTTATATAGAACCTCATATGGCATTGAAAGATCTTTGGATTTTATTCTCAGTGAAATAGGAAGGTATTAGGGAGAAGTAGATTATCTAGTTTAAGATTTTAAAGTATCTAGGTTTTCCTAATTATTATAGTATCAATAGAGTCTGGATTATGTTATTGGGAGAAATAAGCAATGATACTTTTGTGATTTGTGATTTGTTTTACTTTGTTGATACAGAAAAACTCACTTTCAGAGAAGTGGTGTCTCCACAAGAATTCAAACAAGGAGAAGATGCAGAAGTGGTTTGCCGGGTTAGCAGTTCACCTGCGCCTGCTGTCAGCTGGTTGTATCATAATGAGGAAGTCACCACTATTTCCGACAGTTAGTATTTTGGTAACTCCCTAAGTTATATGTTCTAATACTATTGCAGTTTTTAAAAATCTGAATCTATGTGTCTAGTTGTGGAAATTTGAATTTTTGACCCCAAATATTCAACAACTATTTTGAGAACATGTAAGCTCTACATTAGGATTTTGCAATCTAGGGATCTCAGGGCAAATTCACTGCCCTTTACCCCTATGTTGTAATCAAAACACAGTTATGCCCATTCGCCACATACTGTCTGTGGCAGCTTTGGAGGCATAGTTGAGACTCTGTGGCTAAAAAAATATACAATCATTAGCCTAAAAAACTATACAATCATTAGCCTAAAAAAAATACAATCACTGGTATCTGGAGATTTACAGAAAAGGTTTGCAGACCTTTGCTTTAGTGTCAAGAAAAGATTAATACATTATAAGCAGTACTAAGTAAATGGAGTACATCCTGCTGTATTCAAATTCTATATAATTTATACATGATTCTATGGGATCACTATATGTAAACTTATTATTGATGTGAATTATATTTATTATTCTGGGGCAGTACTTTCAGGGTTATCTACATGTTCTAAATATTATAGGAAGATCTGTATAGATAATAGAAAAGTTCATTCAAATTGTCTTCATGATTTTGATGTAGACTGAGCTAAAATTTCAGAATAATACGACATCTGAAATCGAATGTATAATTTGCTTACATTATGTTCCTTTACCATGTGCATAGGGAGCATTTTCAGTTTAGAATTTTTTCAATGCACCTGCATTGCAGAGAGGTACAAAATAATTGAACCTTTTAAAGTAGTTTCCATCTTCGATGATTCTGATTTGTGTCCAAGGGATGAAGTTTCTACAGCATAAAGGAGAGACAGAAAATAATATCTATTTTTGAATATGTGGGGAGAATGTATGATAACCATGTTCAATAGCCATTTTTTAATTTTGAAAGAATTTTTCTGAGCTTAGCATATTCAATGCTTGTCAGTTTCCATTATAATACATTAATAAGAAATAACACTTTATTTCCTCTTGTTTTGTTTCAGCATAACTCTGTAGAATGTATTAACAAGTCACATGAGTAAATGGTTTGATGTATTTTTAGCTCTTTTCCCCTCAATAATAAAGAAAAAGCAGTTGTTTTGTAACTGTGGAATGACAATGTCTAAATATTTTCAGATTGTCTAATCTTACACCTCAAGTGTAGGTTTATTGTAAACCTTTATTAATAGAATATTTTGAAGTAAATTTTATTTTTAAAAGTCAAGTAGAGCAAAGCCTCAAAGCAAAGACTGATGACAATGGGTAGTGGTGATGGAGAAGTGATATTTCCATGCTATAACTCATACATATTTCCCCAGCATCCCAGGACTAAATGACGTACAGCCAAATTTCCATTTTGGCTTTTCTCCTTTCCTTGGCCCTGAAGCTTTGAACATCTTTTCTAAATGTTCTGTGCCTAAATCAGACTCTTTATCTGTAAAACATAGATGATTGTCTTCATTTAAAATAATGGCTTTGTGTCATAAATGAGACATTAGACATAAAGTCGTGTCTTGACGTCTATGGGTGATTTGTTCCAGGACCTCCCACAGATACCAAAATAAGCCGATGCCAAAGTCTCTTATATAAAAAAGCATAGTATTTGATATAACCTATGTACATCCTCCCATATATTCTAAATTACATCTGGATTATTCATCATATCAAATACAACATAAAGGCTATGTACATGGTTGCTATACAGTATTATTTGGAGAATAAGGAATAGCCTGTACATGTTCAATAAAGATGCAGTTTTTAAAAAATATATTTTTCATCAGCAGTTGTTTGAATCCACGAAGGTGGAATCCATGAATACAGGGGGTCAGCTATACTTCATTTGTTAAGTGAATGAATAAAATATTTGGCTATATGTTAGATTCTTGATAAATGACATGTATCGCTCTCATTCCTTCTCTATGAGTTTTTAAATCTTGGAGTCAGTTTTGCTAAAATTACAGGCATTTAGGTTATATCTAGAACCAGAAAATCAAATGTAGAAGAAATGGGTATAGTTTAACATGAAACATAACACTAAGTTGTGTGGCAGGTGAAAAATAAAAATAAAATAAATAAAATCATATTTTTAACTATAGAATTTAAAGTATTCAAGTAAATTATCAGGAAGGACACACTTTTCTAACCTTGTAATAGTGTATAAACTTATCACATAAATCATTATTGAACAATTTGTACATTTACAATAGACTTATATGAAATAATATTATTCACTGCTTATACCTCATATAGTCCCTTTATTAAAGCTGATGAAATAAGATCAAGATTACAATTATGTATGAGGATTTAGAATAATGGCACGGACCCAGATATCTTTCTTTTGCCATAATCTGATTCAAAAGTAAAATATAAATATTCCAGAGGAAATAATGAAAGCTTGGAAATGATCATCTTATTAGCTATGCTTTTGATTGTAGCTGCATGGCAGATGTTCAGAATTAAATTTCCTGCAAAATAGCAGTGGAGATTTTCCATGTTGCTCATAGAAAGGAGATCCGTATGCTAAAGGATCCAAGCACTGTGGGAGTAAAGGTGACATTTTATTATACAAGTTGAATATCCTGACTTTTAGTGTCATCGTGATGGAGGCATATGCTATTTGCTGATATCCATTCAATCTTGGCCAGTTTGGAAATTATCTCTTAAACTTTGTAAATGCTTTGGCCAACACCTAATTGGTATACTCCTTCTGCATTAAAAAACCTATTAAAATTACCTTGTTCAATACAATTTTTATATAACCTACTTCTAGAATAAAAGATTAATTCAACAATTATTGAATACATAGGATCTATGCTGTAGTGTACCAGATGTTTATGATTCATGGTAAGCAAGATAAGTTCACTGCCTTCAAAATACTAACAATCTAGAGGGAAAGATAAATAGGTAAATCAGTGTGAGAACAAGATACATTGAGTCTATGATAACAAAATTGTGGTAGTAAAGGATGATAAAATAAATGTAAACTACGTAGGATAAGAGAGAGTGTCAAAGATGCCTGCCAGGAGGAAAAAGTTACCTTTAAATATACACACATATTAGCCAGGCAAACGTTGGTGCGGAATTTTCAGGAAGAGGGAAGACCATGTGCGATGGCCCAGAGGTGAAAAGCAGCATGAAAGCCCCTCAGTTTATTATTACTAGAACATATTAATAAGTGCAACTTAGATACCTTTACAAATGAGTAAATCTAACTAGGATTTTTAAATAAGGGACTAACAAGAAAGGAAGCTGAAGAGAGAGGTCAAACCAAGTCAGCACAGCCTTGATACCTGCTACGGAGTTTGTAATTTATTCAAAGGGGGCATCATTAAAGGGATTTAATCAATGCAGTGACATAACCTAATATACAGTTGAGAAGAATATTTGTATGTCAGTGAAAACAACAAATGGGAGTCAAGGCAAAACTCCTGAGACTGAGAATAGTTCAGGTCCTAATGAAATATTGCTGAGGGAGAAGAAGACTTAAATTAAAAAATGATAAACAGAGAAGTGATGAGACATGGAGTCTGATTGGGTCTGCAGACTCAGAAAGATGAAGATGTCAAGAATGACTCGTGGAATTTGCCTTCCATGGAGTTCCATCACTTATGAAATATTCCCTTGGCAACTAGTTCCATGTAAAGGCATGTGAAGACAGAACTGGAGAATGCCAGGTGATAAATTTCAGGTGGAGATATTGAGCTAAATTTTAAATATATTTTTGCTAATTCACATTAAATATAATCAGTAAAAATCATTGTAGGTGAAGGATGATAGGTATTTTAGCAAGTTGGAAAATGCAGTAATACAATGATCTAAGTGTGATAGTGTTCCTCTTCATTTTACATTTTATCTATTTATAATTGCCTCTCATCTAAATTTCTGACCACACACTTGAAGAGAGGATTTTTAATTGACTTTGAAACTTTATGAAGTTTCAGGAGTTTTTGGTTATTTCAGGACCACTTATGAGTTATCCTTTAACGTTTCTTGTGGATTGGTTTTCTTTTTCCCCAGTCTTTCTTTTGATGAGGGCATTTCATGTTTGTGCTTTAATTTACCAGGGGAAAGAATCTGAATAAACATCTTTGTCTCTATTCTTAGGTTCAAACTAAGGAAAAAGTGAGCATTATGGAAAAGTTTACACCTCATGGGCTGCAAATCATGAGGCTGTAGCATTAGAATCACTATTTTCACTTTGAGGGAGCCTCTGAATCTGTGCATTTCCACCCCTGATTTCCACCCACCTCTTCCCACCCACCATTTCCACCCACCTCTTAAACAAAAAGCAACCACAGGCTTGCCGGTTTAATGAGTACCTATGCCCTGATGACTCTTCTATTTGTTATTTCTAGCCCAGACTTCTCCCCTCTCATTAAGGAACTGCTATGACAAATTAGCCCCCAAATTGGAGTGGCCTACTACCCTAGCAGTTTATGGCTCACTCATGCAAAGTCCAGTTGGCGGCAGAGGTAGAGGCAGGATCCTACTGTATCCCTTCCACGATCAGGCTGATGGAGACTCTTGCCTTTTTCACATGTGGCTTCAGTGGTTTTCCTAACCTCATTGTCAAGCCAACAGATAGGGAAAAAAGCAGTACATATTGGAACAGGCCCAAGGAGTAAACAATAGACTGTAGACATGTTAGAGGCTGGGTACCTTAAAATAATCACCTTTCTACCTGATCAAAAAGCCCAAAGAGATGGAGGTGGTGTGTCTCTTATTCATCAAAGTGTCTTATATACAGTATCCAGCAAACAGATAATAGTCAATGAGATCTATGGATGTGTTAATTAAGGAAATTTAAGATATTGCCCGTACAAAGAGTTTCAAAATTGGACTATATGTAAAAGCATTCTTTGAATAAGGAGAGAAAAGGTTTTAGCATGGCAGCGAGATTGAGATGCTTATAAAATCAGGGCAGACACAAAAAATAATGCCAGGCTGAGATGCTGCTTAGGTGTCACAGATTACTGTAGCAGATTACTTTACACAATCAGTGAACGCAGGCTGTATACCAGCTTATTTTTTTATATATGCATGTGCACACACACACCCACACAAATGGAATCTTGAAATAAAATGACAAAATCTAATCTGTTTATTCTTAATACAGATTATCTTGTTAGCCAAAAAAATCCCTTAAATAAATTTGAGATATAATCATTTTTATGTCCTTTATATGACTTGAATATTATTACATCATTTAGTTGCCTCCACAGAGACAACTAGTTTTTAGTTTAATTATTGTATGAAGAAGGATGTTCAATAAATTTTCTAGCCCTTTTCAACCCATATTGCCACATATTTGCAGTCAAAAGTTTGCACATCTGTGATACCTAATCTCTCTGCATTGTTCTTTTGTGTATCAGTTCTACATCCAAAGTACCAAGGGGAAATAATAGCCTAACCATTTTATGTGGATATAAAGTCTTGAATGTATTTTTTTTTTTTAGGAAAAAAAAAGGTGTAACAAAGCAGTGTAGAGTGGAAAAATTGAAGTCATGAAATTACATTTTACTTTCAAATTTAAATTTGTTTGCTGATGAAAAGCTTAGTAGTGTCAGACAGTGCCATATTTTAACTTTTAACAATTTAGAGGGCCGGGCGCGGTGGCTCAAGCCTGTAATCCCAGCACTTTGGGAGGCCGAGGCGGGCGGATCCCGAGGTCAGGAGATCGAGACCATCCTGGCTAACACGGTGAAACCCCATCTCTACTAAAAATACAAAAAATTAGCCGGGCGTGTTGGCGGGTGCCTGTAGTCCTAGCTACTCGGGAGGCTGAGGCAGGAGAATGGCGTGAACCCAGGAGGTGGAGGTTGCGGTGAGCCGAGATCGTGCCACTGCACTCCAGCTTGGGGGACAGAGAAAGACTCCGTCTAAAAAAAACAAAAACAACAACAACAACAAAAAAAAACAATTTAGAGCACTCTGGACTTAGCCTTCAATTACTGATATCATTTTTTCCCCTTTGCTTTCTTTCCAGATCGGTTTGCTATGTTAGCAAACAATAACCTGCAGATTCTCAACATCAATAAAAGTGATGAAGGTATATACAGATGTGAGGGAAGAGTGGAGGCCAGGGGAGAAATTGACTTCCGTGATATCATTGTTATTGTTAATGGTAAGCAGTAAATAATTTGTACATATTTTATGGATTCATTTTTAGCAATGTTTTTTATTAAATGGCAACCATGTGAACTCAAAATACAAGTCTTATCTAATTAACCTCTTCTATGCCAGGAAGAAATCTTTCCATCTTTATTATGGCATCTGTAACATTGTATTACAGCCTCAAGGCAGGATCCATGACTTATTTTACATTGTCATTCTCATAACCCTTTTCAAATAGGCTTTATGTGAGTAATCGCCTTTTGCTGGAATTGTAGTTGTTGAAAGAATATCAAATAAACATAGTACAGTATCATACTAAATGTTACTTTTAAATTACGTGAATTATTTTTGCTTAAATTTACATATTTTACACTATTTACATGTTTCTCAAATTTAATAATTAAATTTTTAAGGTTATATGTACAAGTATTAATGGACATTAGTGACTGGTTTTATGAAGTCTCTTCCTCCAAAGTTGCTTCTCCTATATAGTTCCTGCCTGTGTTAACATGATATTCTGTGGAGCTGGAAAATACATTACAGTTATCTTGGCTGTCTCCTGTACTAGACCATTTTCACACTGCTATAAAGAATACTCGAAACTGAGTAATTTATAGAGAAAGGAGATTTAATTGACTCACAGTTCCAAATGACTGGGGAGGCCTCAAGACACAATCATGGCAGAAGGCAGAGGAGAAGCAAAGGCACGTCTTACATGACAGCAGGCAAGAGTGTGTGAGAAAGAGTGAAGAAATGCCACACTTAAAACCATCAGCTCTCATGAGCACTCCCTCACTGTCACAAGAACAGCATGGGCAAAACCGCCTCCACGATCCAGTCACCTCCCACCAGTTCCTTCCCTGGGATACCTGGGAATTATTAATACAACATGAGATGAGATTTTGTTGAAGACACAGATTTTGTTGAACCATATCATCTCCATTTTGGCAGTCTAATCTGTTATCAAGACATACCCATTGTATATTTTAACATCTCTCAAACATGCTCTATTTTCTCCATCATCTTGTTTTCCATGAGAGTGCTGATCTAATTTTTTTTCTTGAATTCATACAACTTGGTTTCTCTACACTTAATCTCACAATTCTACCTTTCTCTCCATCGAGACTTTCAAACGTAATAATTCTTCAGTGCTTCTCACTACTGTCAAGACAAAATCAAAACGGCTTTTCATGGCATAGAAAACCCATTATGATCTACCCTTTCCCTAAGCATTCTGCCATTAGATGTCAGTCATGGGGAAACTGGGTCCTTAGAGGAGATCTAGCATTTTTCAATGGACTTTTTAGAAGTGCAGAGTCTGATATTTATTAAGGGTGCCATAATCAGTGGAGTAGTTAACCTTCAGTGCAGGAGGAAGATTTCAGTGTATAAAGGATAGGTTTAAATAGGGAGGTGTCTGTATCTATACCTTTATCTATATCAATAATGTAACTCTTTCTCTTTATTATATACAATAAACAAGGGTAATATATAGTGGCTATTTAGTTTGTTAATTGTTGAATTGTCTACTGTACTTGGTATCCAAAAATATTTATGGTGAAATATGTAAGTGTATTTCATCATGAGAAGTCTTTGTGTTAAGTATGTACTTATGAAAAAGAGAATTATAATAAAAATTAATATATGTAAAATTCTTTAAAATTGGTAAGTTTATAGGAAACAGTATATATTTCCTATTATTATTATATATACATATAATTACACTAAAATATGAATTCAAGTTTGATATTAAAATGAAATTTATCCAGCAGGCATAGTAACCCTTTGTTATTCATTCTGCTATTGTAGTTTCTACTTTAATATGTGGTTGGTGCACAAGTAATTGCAGTGTTTATCATTACTTTTAATGGCAGAAACTGCAATTATTTTTGCATCAACCTAATATTTTCCTTAATATATTTATAGCATGTTGTATTCTATTTCCCTACTAGATTATCTGTGATTATTATGATTACATTCATTTTAAAGGTATTATTATTCAGGTATGAATATTCTTTTAATAAAGTGTGAATCTTTATGTCCATCATGGTCTACATTTAAACTGGAATATTTAGTTTTATATTTCTATACTTATTTATTTCAGGATTTATAAGGAGACAAATTTAGGAATATGTTTTTATGTGCCATTTCTGATCAATCATGCAAAAAATTCCTGTTTTGTCTGTATCAGTTTGACCCTCCCAAAAGCAAATTTTTCTCCCCTGTCTCCCACTTTCCTCTAACAGAATCAACCATAGATTCTAATATGAACTTCTTTGCGTGGACATTGATAATTAGTCTCATTTTTCCCTTTAGGATCACAAACTCTCATAGTTTAAAATTCCTGGAATCTCTTTTATTTTAAATAACAGTGTTCATAAAATCAGGTATCAATTGATTTCTGTCTGGAGGATGCAGTTGGACACTGCCAAGAGAATGCATTGACTAATGCCATCAGACGCCTGTGCTTTTCTCTCACATTTTGCCTTAACTTAAGACAGAAAAATCATTTTACTCCAGTCTTATTGACTTTCACCCTGCTTACTGGCTCCTTTTAAATCTTGAGTTTTTTTTTTTTTTTTTTTTTTTTAAGTTTTCCCTTATTATGCCTCTTTTATAAAACTCCTTAAAGATGTTACAGTGAAAATTTTTTTTTTTTTTTATTATACTTCAGGGTTTTAGGGTACATGTGCACAATGTGCAGGTTTGTTACATATGTATCCATGTGCCATGTTGATTTCCTGCACCCATTAACTCGTCATTTAGCATTAGGTATATCTCACCCCACAACAGTCCCCGGAGTGTGATTTCCCCTTCCTGTGTCCATGAGTTCTCATTGTTCAATTCCCACCTATGAGTGAGAACATGCGGTGTTTGGTTACTGAGAATGATGTTTTCCAGTTTCATCCATGTCCCTACAAAGGACATGAACTCATCATTTTTTATGGCTGCATAGTATTCCATGGTGTATATGTGCCACATTTTCTTAATCCAGTCTATTGTTGTTGGACATTTGGGTTGGTTCCAAGTCTTTGCTATTGTGAATAGTGCCGCAATAAACATACGTGTGCATGTGTCTTTATAGCAGCATGATTTATAGACCTTTGGGTATATACCCAGTAATGGGATGGCTGGGTCAAATGGTATTTCTAGTTCGAGATCCCTGAGGAATCGCCACACTGACTTCCACAATGGTTGAACTATTTTACAGTCCCACCAATAGTGTAAAAGTGTTCCTATTTCTCCACATCCTCTCCAGCACCTGTTGTTTCCTGATTTTTTAATGATGGCCATTCTAACTGGTGTGAGATGGTATCTCACTGTGGTTTTGATTTGCATTTCTCTGATGGCCAGTGATGATGAGCATTTCTTCATGTGTTTTCTGGCTGCATTAGGCCTTTGACAAAATTCAACAACCCTTCATGCTAAAAACTCTCAATAAATTAGGTATTGATGGGACGTATCTCAAAATAATAAGAGCTATCTACGACAAACCCACAGCCAATATCATACTGAATGGGCAAAAACTGGAAGCATTCCCTCTGAAAACTGGCACAAGACAGGGATGCCCTCTCTCACCGCTCCTATTCAACATAGTGCTGGAAGTTCTGGCCAGAGCAATCAGGCAGGAGAAGGAAATAAAGGGTATTCAATTAGGAAAAGAGGAATTAAAATTGTCCCTGTTTGCAGATGACATGATTGTATATCTAGAAAACCCCATTGTCTCAGCCCAAAATCTCCTTAAGCTGATTAGCAACTTCAGCAAAGTCTCAGGATACAAAAT
>NW_026652289.1:24085776-24091364 GCF_009828535.3 Hylobates moloch | reverse complement strand
GTTGTTGGACATTTGGGTTGGTTCCAAGTCTTTGCTATTGTGAATAGTGCCGCAATAAACATACGTGTGCATGTGTCTTTATAGCAGCATGATTTATAGACCTTTGGGTATATACCCAGTAATGGGATGGCTGGGTCAAATGGTATTTCTAGTTCGAGATCCCTGAGGAATCGCCACACTGACTTCCACAATGGTTGAACTATTTTACAGTCCCACCAATAGTGTAAAAGTGTTCCTATTTCTCCACATCCTCTCCAGCACCTGTTGTTTCCTGATTTTTTAATGATGGCCATTCTAACTGGTGTGAGATGGTATCTCACTGTGGTTTTGATTTGCATTTCTCTGATGGCCAGTGATGATGAGCATTTCTTCATGTGTTTTCTGGCTGCATTAGGCCTTTGACAAAATTCAACAACCCTTCATGCTAAAAACTCTCAATAAATTAGGTATTGATGGGACGTATCTCAAAATAATAAGAGCTATCTACGACAAACCCACAGCCAATATCATACTGAATGGGCAAAAACTGGAAGCATTCCCTCTGAAAACTGGCACAAGACAGGGATGCCCTCTCTCACCGCTCCTATTCAACATAGTGCTGGAAGTTCTGGCCAGAGCAATCAGGCAGGAGAAGGAAATAAAGGGTATTCAATTAGGAAAAGAGGAATTAAAATTGTCCCTGTTTGCAGATGACATGATTGTATATCTAGAAAACCCCATTGTCTCAGCCCAAAATCTCCTTAAGCTGATTAGCAACTTCAGCAAAGTCTCAGGATACAAAATCAATGTACAAAAATCACAAGCATTCTTGTACACCAATCACAGACAAACAGAGAGCCAAATCATGAGTGAACTCCCATTCACAATTGCTTCAAAGAGAATAAAATACCTAGGAATCCAACTTACAAGGGATGTGAAGGACCTCTTCAAGGAGAACTACAAACCACTGCTCAATGAAATAAAAGAGGATACAAACAAATGGAAGAACGTTCCATGCTCATGGGTTGGAAGAATCAATATCGTGAAAATGGCCATACTGCCCAAGGTAATTTATAGATTCAATGCCATCCCCATCAAGCTACCAATGACTTTCTTCACAGAATTGGAAAAAACTACTTTAAAGTTCATATGGAACCAAAAAAGAGCCCGCATCACCAAGTCAATCCTAAGCCAAAAGAACAAAGCTGGAGGCATCACGCTACCTGACTTTAAACTATACTACAAGGCTACAGTAACCAAAACAGCATGGTACTAGTACCACAACAGAGACATAGATCAATGGAACAGAACAGAGCCCTCAGAAATGATGCCGCATAGCTACAACTATCTGATCTTTGACAAACCTGACAAAAACAAGAAATGGGGAAAGGATTCCCTATTTAATAAATGGTGCTGGGAAAACTGGCTAGCCATATGTAGAAAGCTGAAACTGGATCCCTTCCTTACACCTTATACAAAAATTAATTCAAGATGGATTAAAGACTTATATGTTAGACCTAAAACCATTAAAATCCTACAAGAAAACCTAGGCAATACCATTCAGGACATAGGCGTGGGCAAGGACTTCATGTCTAAAACACCAAAAGCAATGGCAACAAAAGCCAAAATAGACAAATGGGATCTCATTAAACTAAAGAGCTTCTGCACAGCAAAAGAAACTACCATCAGAGTGAACAGGCAACCTACAGAATGGGAGAAAATTTTTGCAACCTACTCATCTGACATAGGGCTAATATCCAGAATCTACAATGAACTCAAACAAATTTACAAGAAAAAAACAAACAACCCCATCAAAAAGTGGGTGAAGGACATGAACAGACACTTCTCAACAGTGAAAATTTTGAGGCTGCAAAAAATAATACCAATAAAATAAAAGTGCTACTTTTATTCATATTATTTGATCTTTAATTACAGACTTTGACTACTGCCCTATTCTCTTCCTCTCAATTTACATTCCCAGTCCTCTCACTTAATTTCTACTAATTTTTATCTTTACCAATTTGACATTTATTCTGGTCCTCTTTCATTCATCTTCTTCCACCTCAAGTATACTGAAGTCCCACCCAATGCCCCAGTCAAATGTTTTTTCACACGCAGCACTTCCTTGTCAAATCTTGGCCTTGTAGGAGGACCTGTCCTTTATTGTATGTTTTGTTCTTTGCAAACTTTTCCATCACATTTCTGTCCTACCAATTAATACTCTTGTTTCAACAATTAGTTGAAAGATATCCTTGCTGGCTTCCTCTGTAGTACCAGCAATAATCAATGTTTAGGATCTTATTACTTATTTTTTCTTACCTCCGTCTATGACTTTCTTAATGTATTTTTCAATGCCTGGGTATTGTTTTTCACAAATATTCTTCCTCTCCCTTGAAGAAGATTATACATCAGTGCCTTTGATATGTGAAGTATGGCGCCTCCAAAGGAAGGATTATGCATCTTCACCCCTTGATCACGTGACTTGCTCTAGCCAGTGGCTTAGAAGCAAACAAAATACACACCATGACTGAAATCAAATTTCATGACTGAAATCAAACATCACATATTTTCTCTTATTCTCTTATTTTTTTCCTTCTGCCATGAAAAGAGCATGACCCAAATAGGGACTTACCCTTCATCCTGGGCACCTTGATGAAGACAGGAGGAGCAGAGTCACAGTTGATCTGCAGGTGCAGGCAACATAACATGAGTACAAAATAAAGCATATTTGTAAGCACTGAGATTTTAAAGTTATTTGTTATCATACACACACACAAAAAAACCAGACAAATGCAAAACCAGTGCTTTTGTCTGTTTCTCTCTCTCTCTGTCTCTCTGTCTTTAAACAATCAGTTTAAGCACCATCTGACCTAGGTGCACTTTTGAAATTACTTACCTTGGTGTCCCTTTTCACTTTCCCTGATGGTGATCATTTATGACAAATTTTTATCACCTTATTGAGGTATTGGAAATTTAGCTGAAGAGTTTTTACTGTCATTTCAAAATTATTTTATATTGATTTCATGTATTTATTCAACAGGTGTATACAAAGTACTGGCTACATGTTTTACACTATATTTTGCCTGGACAACTAAAAGGCCTAACACAGCATCATTTCCCTTAAGACACTTAGAGTTGTATCTCAACAACTTATAAGAATCAACTTTACTAAAGTCCTTTATTGTTTACGGGGTAACTGGATTCAAAAGCATTTAACAAATGCAGTTTTCCTAGATATTCACAGACTATTTTATGAGAATGGACACCCAATGCAGCTGAAGACAGGAGAGTTCCTTGGTATTAAAGATAAATATAATGAAGGAAAACTGTTATTTAGGAGAATAGGGCAATAATATGTTGCAGACAGAAAGACCAACACTTGTAAAACAAACAAGAGCATAAGGTGTGAAAAAATCCAAGCACCTAACTGTGATTGAAATATACTGTTTTTAACAGGAATAAGAGTAGTGGTGTGTTGGTTGGTTTGGAGATTAGGTGGAGGTGCAGCTGAAAAGCAGGTAGCAGTCAATCATGGAGGACCATCGATGCTTTATTAAAAACCTGATTTATAGGACAAGGAGGAGCTGCCATTGAGAAGCAAGTAATCCAGAGAGCAAGGGAGTTGACACAAGGATATTGGCAGGGAGAAAAAGTGAGTTCATGTGAGAGATAATTGGAGCCTTTACTAAAAGACGAGGAAATGAAGAGGAAGGCGTACAATAAAACTCGATTTCAAAGCAAAATCATCATGTTATACCTGTGTCACAGAGGCAAGAGGAATCAAGGGTAATTTTAAGACTTCTAGCGTGGGTTTTAGGGCTTCCAGTTATCAATGCAAGCAAAAATGACCAATACAGTGCACACAAAAATAAGTGTGCTGAATTTAGAGATTATGAGGTTGCAAGAGACATTATGGTAGATGATATTACTTAAGTTGTCTGTGTTAAATTCAGACTACAAGGACTCGAAGCATAAAGGTACACTATATTTTTTAAAGGATGAAAGCTAAAAAAAAGTTAAAGACCTACTACCTAAGGTTTTTGGACTTAGCTATTAAATGGGGAACATCACAAAGTTGAGTTAATGACTATAGGATGTTGTTGAGGCTTTAGGACAATACTGAGGAATATTACCTTGAACATAAGAAGAATATATTTTATATTGAGCCTGGAGAAAATGAGTTAAAAAATGAGTGAGGACGTGCATAAATTCATAGGTAGATTTGGTCAATAATTTGAGAGAAATCCTGCTACATGACTTCAATATTCTATTTTCAGTTAGCTGGTTTCCCTCACCAAACAAACATTGATGTAATCTTGATAGTCATAAAAAATTTTACGTGCTTATGTTAACTTTTTATTGGATCTTCAGGTAAGCTCTCCAACCTGCCTGAAACCTTTCTGTTCATGAACCTCCGAGTAAATGCTTTCCTCATATCGTACATTGTTTCACTCTGACATACTATGTGAAATCTTTTAAAAACAGATTAACAGAGACATTGAATTGGCTGGCTACCTTTTCCATAAACTCATATTCTTTTAACTAGATAATTGTGCTATACATATACACAAACATGCCCATTTACACATCATGGATACACTCTTCTAAAAGAGGATTAATATCGTCTCTCTTACTTTAACCCACATATATTCTCCCACCATCTGATTCCTAGGCTTTAGTTAAATAATACGTACTGTATTACTCAAAAAAAAAAAAAAAAGGCTCATATAGATGAAAGACCTGGAAATAACTTTTAAATTTAAAATATAGTCAGTAGAGTGTTCATTTTCTAAAATGTTCTTCTAATGTATAGTGATTTATTATTTTATGAATATTTTGCAAATTTGTGAAGAGTGATTCACTAACTGCAGGTTCAAATTGGGGTAATGGAGGCAGGAACAATTGAGATTGGATAAAAAACACCTAGTAATGAAACTGTAAAGCAATCGTTTCTTTACTCGGTCTTTGAACAGTAAAATCAACAGTGGGTGATAATGGCCAGAGATGTCTGTACAAATGAGTGTCTGAATGTATAGTGCACTTTGTTATCTCAGTAACCCCCAGGTACTAATTTTTGTATTCCTACCTATTTCTTGCAATTTCTTAAATTCATGAAAATGAGGAAAAATACTTTTCTCTTTATAATAAATGAAAAGTCACAATTTTCTCTTTAAGTTGTTTGCAGTGTTTTAGAATGTAAAGCACGTACAAGTATGAAAGAGTGAATTTGTCTCTTGTAGATGAATCACGTAATTGCATGCAGACAGCTATTTTAAGTCAGTTTAACGAGTGCAAATTATGAGGGAATTTGTAATTTGTAACAATTTTATATAATATACAATATATAATTTATCCAAATCAATAAATATTTACCCAAACCAGAGTATTTTATAATTTTATTAATTGTGTATCCCTAATGATTTTATTAAATTTCAAGAATAGGCAATCTGCGAACACAAGAAAAGAAAGGTATATCTTTTTCTCCTTATCTCTTATATAACTATTATTTCAGAAATTTTTAGTTTATAGAAACTAGAGAAATGATAGATGATGATGATAGATGATAGATAGATAGATAGATAGATAGATAGATAGATAGATAGATAGAT